>NC_135737.1:45879520-46184975 GCF_041903045.1 Epinephelus lanceolatus
GCTGCAGGCTGTGATGACAGTACCTGCTACAGAATCAGAAACTGACCAAGGCGCTCTGAGCATGCTCCACAGTTTCTGCCCCGGACTCTGACCTGGAAGTCAAAGCATTAAATGCATGACAGAAGAAGCTGGTAACAGCATGGAGAAATCTACATCCAGAGCCGTGCATTTTTGGACGGACGAGGAGACACAGTTCATGATGTGTCGGCTGAAAGAGTTGAATATTTTAAAAATACATGGATAGGAGGAAAACATGGAATGGTCTGTGACGTAATAGGTCAACCTGAAAGAGGTCTAATACTGACAAGCTGTAAGGGGTCGTATTGCCACCTATTGTATGTCTGACTCCACTACTTCTACGTCAATAGATCGATACCCGTCCCGTGCTTGTATACTGGGACAAGGATAGCAGTCCAATTAAATGGCTGAGTCGAGCTGTAATTGTAGCTCCATTTAACTGTGCATGTAAAAGTACTGAGTGACTTAAAAAGCTTCAGTGGTCACAAGCTTCACTTAACTCATCTGGATCACTTTAACTGTGGATAACTATAGCTTAGATTTAGCCTGAAAGCTGGAAAAGGGGGCACAACACGCCTGTTGTGTAAAACAGACTAGTGTTTTTGCCCCAGCCTGTCAGCAAAACCAACATATTTTGAATAAACTATATTCAATATTCAATAGCCAATATTCAAATTAATTTACCTAAGCAGAAAAGTGCCAAAGTTATCTACAGTAGGAGTTAGGTTTCTATGGTACCATGCAGTTTCTTAAAAGGGTATTCCACAGAGTCGATACTGCACTTACAAAGTTGAGGGACTTACAGGAGACACATTTAAATTGGATTGGTCCAAACTGAAGCAGCAGAGACCGAGATATATTGAAATTTAGCCCTTAGTCTGGGTTAATATCCAAAAACACCAGAAACTACAATTAACCATCCCAGTCTGTTATATGCCCACATCCTTTAAACACCACACACCCAGTGTGTGACACAAGCTTGTTGTTGTAAATTTAAAGTCTCAAGCTTGATCCAAGATAGCCTGATGACAACAGCGGGGTTTATTCTTTCTTCTCAGACTTTAAAACAGCTTCCTTTAAAGCCACATCACACATTGTACCACTGTCTTCACAGACTGACAAGTACTCCTCATCAAAGGTAATCTTCATATGTTAAATTAGTAAAGTGCTCCTTTGACATAGCAGCTTAAACAAACACAAAACAAACAACACAGAAGTGTTTACATGGACATGAATAACCTGTTTATGACTGGGATTTTGGAGTATCCCGTTTATGTGTTTAAACTTGTAAACACCATATTCCGTTTATGAGAACCCCAGATATGCTGGCTGGAGTACTCTGGAAGAAACCAGGATGTATACAGGGTATATGAATAAACCGATATCTCTGTGGTCATGTAAGCCTCATAAATGGGTTATTTGTGTCCATGTAATTGCTCTCAGGGATTTAACAGAACAAACATGGCCTTTACAACACCGCTCTGCCGCTGACAAAGGTCAATACTTAAAACAAAAAGGGTACGATCACATCTCCAGCTATGACGTGTCAGTGACAAACATTTAACAGCAAATGTGGCTCCAGTTTAGCTCCAGTGACACAGCATCACTCCAGCACAGCCTGTTCCTCCCCCTGCCATGCTCCTCTGGTTAACTAACATTCTGCCAAAACCCACACATGTCCAGACTCTAGGCTTTTTAAGTTTGCACAACAGGACGTTTGACAGTGTCCTTATGTCAGGCAAACTGTGACAGCCAGGCTCGGACACATCATGCATGTGTCCTGTGATTGCACTTCTGCTATTAGCTTCATTCATTCACTCCAATTAAAGCATGTCACTGGTAAATATTCTCCTGGATTGTAGCTCGACAAAGATGTAGGATAAACATCTGCATGGTTTACATATATGGTGCTCTTTACCTTGCATAGGAAACTGCATCCATTTTGGACCCACACTCTCAAAGGTCACATGTCTGCAGTCCTCAACATCTGCTTCATGCCTGCTGCAGCACGCAGGGTGAAGTGATCGACAAACAGCTCAAACATGAACACACCAGCAGCTACTAAACTAACAATCTGACTAGCTGTCAGTGTCAGGAAACAACTGCGACGCTCATACCAAGCTAGCTATCATTAGTAAAACGCCGGTGATTCGCCTGCTAAAACTGGTGTGGCACACTTTTGCTATGACACAGGGGCGTGTCTGTCAGTCTACTCACACGCCGTACAGCAAAGACAGTTATTGGCGTGGCACTGTCATGAACACGCATTTACAAAACAGTCGGTGCTGCCAAAACACCTGCAAATAGAGCTGCGAAGACATGCTGCTCTATGTTGTGCTGTTAGCCATGTTGCTAACTTTCCTAGGCCCCATCTGGGTTTACCACGTGGTTTCTCCTGCTATTGGCGCGATGCACACCCCAGCTGCCGGCTTCATGCCAGCCACACCTCAGCCAACATGACAACCACCTACCTTATATAATGTAAAGCACAAACTTACTAAGCTTTAAGAAGGCGACAATGAAGACAGACGTGACGACGTCAATGAATGAGAATACGAAACTAGATGACTGTCAAAGCTAAGGTGGTGGCTCAGCTCGTGTTTTCATATCAGTAGCTCAGTCTGCTACCTCCAAGCTTTAACTACCTGGGTATCAACACAGCAGCAGTGCTGTCAACGGTGTCGTGACAATGAGTAACGTTCCTGTAACTACCCAGCATGAGTCAGACACCTCCGTTTCGTTTCGCAGCCCGGTTTAACAGCAACATCACCAACACCGGGAAAGCCTCCGTTTACATTAATGCAATACTGTGGATGCTGATGGGCAACCCCACATTTAGCAACCCAGCTCTCTCATGTAGGGGTGCTTTACATTACAGAGGCTAACCTGGAGGCACAGCGACATGCCAACCACCTCAGCAAGGCCCTAATGAAGGTGTCACATGCGCCAAGCTTCAAAACAACTGTCCTGTCACATCAGCCTCCTTTTACTCACCACCGTCACTGTCTCATGATTTCTTCCTGCGTGTTAGAAATACCTGACCCCACATACTGTCACGTATTTTTACTGTCTGTCACTAACGTTAAACGCTAACGTTTGCGTGGCTGATGAACAGGAACACCCTAACTATTCCCAACCAGATATGTTAACCACCTTTACTACCTCCTAACCGCCGGGCACAAACGGTTTCAGATTGCTGGCACGAACGTTACATCGCCATCACATGGTTTCAGGTATCAAGTTATTAGTATGCATGTTATTTACAATCGCAACTGTCAACAGGCGTCGCTTCACTTACAGCCAGACTGGCAAATATTGAAATACAAACTCCATCGCTGTCTGCTGGGAGGCTGGCACCGTGGCAAAACAAGGCTTCGACACAACTAGAGTGAGTTAACCTACTGCTACCTATATAGCTTAACCAACTGCTAGCTAGCTAGCCAGCCGTGGGTTAGCTAGCAGCATTGATTAACCGGTGAAAACAACAACACTGTGATGCGACAGTCTATTTGACGCTTATCAGATAGAATATATTACACACAAGATAACATGTTTCTAAACTTTACATGAGTGAGAGTTCGTTTAAGCTGTCTATCGGTGTGTTAGCTTGCTAGCCGGGGTAGCTAAAGTGAAGAAAGAACACCCACGTCGCATTAGCATGGAATGCTAGCACCCAGCTAGCCTGCTAATCCCTGAAAACACAGCAGGAACACCAGTCAGCAGAACCCACTGAAGAAAGTCTCCACACAGACGTGTCCGTCCACGATAATAGGCGACACGCAGATCTGACTGTCCCCTCAGGGTCTCTATTACACCGCGACTTGACACTTACAGGTTATTTCGAACATTTTAATAAACAATTTAGCTCAGGACCGTGGCTTTACCTTTCTCTCCTTGAGTCCGCAGAGCCGGACGGACGGAAAATCTTCCCGGAAGCCGGTAGCTTGGTAGTTCCGGCAAAATCCCATCACGTGAGACTTTCCGAGTAATCACGCTCTCGGTTGTGTTTTGTTTTATCGACTTGATTATCTTTATTGTGTTTGTGTGTGAACAACACGACTGTATAAATATTTCAGTGTTACCTAATACATTTGTTCTCAATAAAACATATTCATGTAGGTAGAAACAAGAAGTTTAGTTTCACTTTAATTTAAATTAGAATGAATAATTTAATAGTTTTTTATTTTGGTCACATACTTATCGAGCAAAGATTATTTCAGACATTTTCGTCACAGTCTGTAGGCTTATTTTCGTCCACCCTATATCAACCCAAAATATCAACAATACCAAAGAAAGGAAATAAATAAATTAATACATACATACATTATATTCTAAACTATAATCCTTAATTACTTTACATTTTAAGATTTTTTTGTTTTGTTTTGTTTTAAACTCAGCAGAGAGCAACACAATTTTAGCTTACCTCTTTAGTTTGACTCTCAAAACTGAAACACATCTGTATTTCACGTTGGTTCTCACTTTACATGTTTCATAAATAAACAGCCCTCTCAAATTTCCTTTTTTCCTTCTCTAAATGTAAAAAAAAATTGAACACAGACAGAGAAGCCTTTGTTCACAATTTTAAAAAGTATTTCTAATGTTTTTAAATACACAATGTCTAGAAATTTGAAGGTATAGGACCCTATAACTAGATTTATGTATTATTCTAGGAGCTCTTTTTTCATACGACATTACAAGTGAACAGCACAATATATACAAACATTTTCTATTCAACAACTCCCTTTTTTTTATAAAGAACAGCAATAGATTGAGATCATTTAATGTGTTCTATGTGTGACTTCCAACATAGTGTATGATCTATAATCACTCACAAAAAAATTAGTTTCATATTCTCCTTAAATTTCGGCACCATTAAATTCAGTTTTATTTCACAGTTAGCCTCAATACCACCTAACACAATAAATAAATCAGCAACCATCTATAGATTCATGTTACACTATAATTAGGCTATGAATATTATTACTATTAAATATATTGTATAATTAGTATAGAATAAATGTTCTACACAGAGTGCTTAGAAAATTAATTTAAAATATTGTAATGGCATAAATCTGTGGTAAAGCAAAAAATACTTCTCAGCCACTGTTCATGACTTAAAGCAAATTAAAATCTAAATTTAAAGCATGTTATTTACTATAATTATAATAATTTAAATTAGACTGAAAATTTGGAATTCCAAACATATTATTATTAGTTTATTTATTTATTAAATTATTAAAATTATTGAATTATTTTTTCATTATTAAAATTTTGCAAATGTTCCTCAGGGTGAGCTGAACTCAGTGACATAATTCGTATTTAATTTTTTAGCACAGTTCTCATAATGATTTATTGATATCAGCACAGTGGTGGATCCACATTGGCAAACATTTCATCAATTTGATTGACAACTAAAAACTTATACACATGCTATTTCTAAAGATACACTTTTTTAAATCTATCACATCTTTTCTGCAGGCCTTCTGTAATATTATAAGATAAGATTTTAAACAGCAGACTGACATAAATGACCAGGGATACACAGTGTCAGTGATGTCATACAGCTGAAAGCAGACTCAGAAGAGGGGTTCAGAGGCCATAAGTGTTAAACTTGCTTCACAAAGGTTTTGAAAGAAAAATAAATGATATTCATGTATAAATATACAGCCCAATTGCAGTTGTTTGTGTACATAATATCCACTGAAAGTTACAGGTGCAGCAGAAATCTCAATGACAGAAAAATGTCACAATGCTTTTGTTTCTTGTAGGTGACATTTATATAACTCTGAAATTCTAACCTACAGCTGCCATTACTTTCCTCTGTAAGTATACAGTATGTGTGTTTATATTTGTATGCACAGAGTATAGTATGAGACTTTTCTTTCTTTTCTTAAACACCCGCTCCTTGCGGAGGACCTGCAGCCTGCTTACTTTCAGGGACATCACTTCTGAGTTTGAGTTAATGATAATAAACCAGATGTGACATACTCAACACACAGCCATCACGTTTCCACCACGTGGATCTGACTTTTTATTTTTGATTCAACCTTTTACAGTACTGTAACAAAACCAAAAAAATAAAATAAAAACAGAAGCAAAACCTGATGACGAAGACAAACTTTCATATGTTTAATTACAAAAGATGACTGAGGGTGTAAGGTGTGTGGGGGAAAGAAAAACATCTGAAGCATGGAGGTGGACTGAGCAGCTGTTTTCATTTACTGATGACATGTACAGGAGGGTGGCGAACAGTTCCCAAGTCTGAACTGGCCCCGGGTCAGTCTAACACCTGGTTCAGTACACGCGGGAGAGGTGGATCAAAATTAGGGCAATGAGGAAACCATCTATGTAGAGTGGATGAGGTCCCAGTTTAACCCTCCCTGTGCCATCCCAGTCCAATTAACCAGACCCCAACCATCCATTTTTCATGACTGCTGGAGCCGGGCCACAGGAAACAGAGCGAGGACACAGTGAGAAAGAAGGATAGGCCTGCCACGCTCTTTTCAGCCATGCAGTAAACAACTAAATATAACAACTGCCAAGAGCCATGGAGGGCTACCCTTACAAACACAGGGGGATGCCAGTGACAAGAAGAGGGCAGTCTAGGTTTCATAGTTGGGGTTCTTGCGGAGGATGACGAAGCCCTCCAGGATGGGGGTGACAGGGAGGTACTCCTCTGTGGCCAGCTCAGCCCTCTCGCCATGAGCCAGCAACACTGGCGTGGTGTGGGTCTGGAAACCTGTGATGGCCTTGGGCTTTCCTGCCTGGCCCACAACATCCACGGCCTGCAGACAAATTACGCACACAGACTCAGGTTAGACAGACGGTTCTCCTTTCACCTTCAGATCAGAGTTAGTGTTCTCCATCATCTCTACATAGAAAACTTATTATATAGCTTGACAGGTCAGGTCAGATGTTGGTTTGCACTCTGACATCTTCAAGTAAAAAATAGCTCAACATTTTGGGAAACGCACATTTTCAGTTTCCTGTGGGGAATTAGATGGCACATCTTTGGATGTAGTGAGGAATATGTAAAATATCCATCATGTTTATTTGTTAATGGTACTTGGTTCGACAGCATGAAAAATCTATCGCCATTGCTGTTTGCTCTGTTTATCAATGACCTGGAGGATTACCTACTACAGAATGGTTGCGAGCCCATTAACTTTGATGACACCGAGATAGAAAGCTATATCCAGCTTATGGCACTGATGTATGTGGATGATACAATTATTATGTCTACAATAACAGAAGGTTTACAGAGAAGCAATCGATCATATCATAAACTAAAGCCACTGTTTTTGGCAACAGAAAAACTGACTTCAGCAAATGGAGCAAATTAAGAGACTGACTGCTTTAAATATCTCGGGGTCATCATGAATCATAATGGTTAATTTAAGACCACCATGGAGGAGCTGCACAAACAAGCCTCTCATGTAATGTTTGCCATCCTCTGTAAATGTAAAAGATTTGATTCACCTGTAGATATCACACTCGATCTTTCTGACAAGCGGGTGACACCAGTTATGTTGTACGCATGTGAAGTGTGGGGGTTTAAAGAACAGATATATTGGAAAAACTACTGCTCAGATTTTTAAAATATACCCTGAAAGTTAAAATGACAACCTGTAGTTATATGGTCTGTGGGGAGGTAGGAGGATATCCACTCTGTGTCGGAGTTAAAAGAGAATTATTGGCTGCTGAGGGAGGCTGATAGAGGGTGAAGAAAACTAAACTCAAAGTCGAATAATGTACAACTATTTGCTCAGCCTGCATAACACAGGTGTCTATGTGTCACCATGGGTCTTGCAGGTTCAGCAGATACTGGATGACTGTGGCTAGTCTCACAACAGCTGGTTAAAACAGTTGAACAGAGGCTAAAAGATCAGTTCGTGCAAAAGTGGCAAAGTGAGCTCAGAAGTATGACATCATATGATATATGTATGTCGAAATTAAAGAAGAGTTTAGACTGGAGAGGTGTCTGTTGCATGATTATTTGTCATTTTAGACGAAAGAACACCAGAATTTCTACAGTCACTGGAAGATATAAATGGCTGGACGGGAAGCTCTGTGATGATAATCACATGGGAGATGAGTATCATATTTTTTTTTAAATGTCAGAATGTGAGATTAATGACTTACAGTGAAAGGTATTTGCCAAAGTATTATTCAAACCGTTCTTCTATGTTTAAATTAATTTTGTTATTGCAATCAGACGAGCCAAAAGTCATCTGTAAACTAGGTGCGTTTTTGAAGAATGTCCTTCCTTTGTTTAAGTAACATTGGTTGTACTTTGGCCACACTGTGTGTCATTGTCTTGGGACTGCAGGTAATGTTTGTACTCCATACCATGTAACATGGTTGTGAGTCTAATAAATGCAGACGGACACCATTCTTGTACTGAGAGAGGTATAAAACTTCTCATCTCATTCGTAGCAAGAAAGCAAATAAGCATTTGTCCAAAAATGTCAAACTAAGATGAAGTTTGAAGTGCAAAATTTCTGCACATATTCCTGTCTGACTATTCGTACTACAGATAATCTTCCTTGGCTTTACCTGTCCAACTCTGACGGACACAGGCAGTGGTCGTAGCTCCTCATCGAAGGTGACCAGCATACGTGGCTGCATGGCTGCGACCAGGCCGTAGAGAATGTAGTGAGACTTCCCCAGGATTACTGTAATGCACACAGTGAACACCAGGGGGAATATTACCACAGGAAAATCACTGATGTAACACAACCATCAAATTACACAAATCAGCTATGTCAAGTGTGTGTGGAAGCAGAGAGTTGAGTCAGGAGCAGCAGGAGGAGAACAAACTGACTGTTCTTAACGTCGAGGAAGGAAACGAGCACAGTAAGCAGTCCAGCCACGGCGACCTGACTCATCAGCTGCCTGTCGCTATGGTAGGGACAGAGTGTCAGTGTGCCTTTGCCCAGGTGAGTCAGACCCTGTGGAGGCAGCAGACAGCAGAGTCAATAGTGACTCGTACAAACAACACTTCCACAAAGTTCGACTTTTGTCTGGTACAGAGTGCCTTTTGTGTTGCCACCCACCTGAGCCAGTCGGACCATGAAGAGATTGTTGGGGTCTTTGGCGTGATACTGTGCCAGTTGCCGCAGCATGGCGGCCAGACGGGCATTATTTGTGCCTGAGGAAGTGGAAAAAAATGAAGAGCCTGTTAAATACGCGGAGAAAGTTAACACCAGAGGCACTCAAAGAGGAGGCGGCATCGTGCATCACTGAGAATGACAATACACCTTAAAGAGTTCAATGTTTATAGTTAATATTTCTGGTGAAAAACTTAAGCCGCAGCAGCTTTATGAGCATCAACACATTAGTCATTCGCAATGTTTTGAATTTGTTTAGTTTCAGTAAAATAATGACAGGAACATATTCACAGCATTGAGAACAGGGTGTCTACAGGTATCAGACATTTGAATTTATTGCTTTTCAAGACATTTTTAACCAAATTTAAGACATCTTTTTCTCATTCAAACACTGCAGGTAAGAATATATAAGCATTATGTATGAGTCCCTGTGCAGAGGTAGGTTTTATGTGTGAATACGGTTATTAGAGTGAGTTAGGTTAATCTACATTGTGCCAACAGGTAAGTGCAAGTACAAAGTAAAAAGACAGTTTTAGGTTCAGCTGTAGTTTTAAAGGTTTGTAACATCAGAAATGTGGAATTTCACGCAGAAGAGCTTGAGTAATTTTGACATAAATAAGTTAAAAAATGGACAAATTAAATATGGAGTTCAACATTAACTTTTTTTTTTACTTGCCTTGTCAGAAATTTGGTCAAAAATGTATCTGCCCCAAAGTCAATTTCTCGTACACACCTGACTAGTACCAGGTGTGTGCAACTCTCAACTGAGATGAAAAGAAAGTAAGAGGGCTCACTCCTTAGCTACTTCCATCACGGTTAGTTATTTTTGTACCATGTGCCGATCATGAAAGTGTGCTGCTAAATGACTGGCCCAACATGGCATCTTACTAGCCCTGGGCAATCAGGCAATTCTTATAATTGAACCCTGAAATAAGATAAAATGTTTGTGGGAATTATGACCTCACCAATTCAAGTTTAAGGCTATTTAATGACTTTTAAGGCCTAATGTTTATATAATTTAATTAAAAATATTTTAAGATGTTTTAAGGACCTGCAGACACGCTGTTAAAGCTGTCCACCTATAACAGATAATGTACGATCAAGATAATATTGTTTTGTAATACCATCCTATTGAATGTACTCCACATACTCAACCATTTTTTAACCCCCTTTGTTTTTAAGAAGTTTTTAACCCATCTCTGTGAGCAACTGAAATTTAGAATTTCCTTACGCTGAAATGAAGTTACATTTTTAGCAGTATAATCAAATGGGAAAGATTTGATTAAAATCCCTCTTGTAACTTATTTCAGTAGGAAACGGTACAGAAGCTAAAAACGCTCTGACTTCTATGTCACTGGGATTTTAATAGTCATGATGTAGGCACTTCCCTAATTCATGACTTTGACTGTTGATCAGTGAAATTTTTTTTAATGTGATCTAAAAATGTCAAACTATTAAAAACCCAGAGGATGTCCGTACAAATGTGGTGCCATTTTTCCTTATCATACTAAATCGTCTAAAACATCTTAAGGCTATTTGGCAAATTTGATATTTTCCTTTTTTTTTTTTTGGACAATTTTATTTAAAGTTGCAAGTTGTGTTATTAATACTGGTACAGTGACTATTATATTAGCCTTTCATGTCTATTTCAAAACAGGCTCCTGACCATCAAAGCCCAGCACTCAAAAATTCTGACAACACTGTCTTGTACAGTCGCAGCCGTCACCAAACAGTTAAACATTATTGTGTTTAATGCAGATAGCCCAACTTACCACTGCCCACCATGCCCATGGCAAAGATGGAGTTGTGTGACACCTCGGGGTCGGCGTCGTGGGAGAACTTGCTGAGGGTGTCCAAGATGTTCAGACGAGGGTTGGACACGGATATGAGAGCCAGGGCGAGGGGCACCGCTCGCCTCAGGGTGGGTTCACCATAACGCAGCTGATGATGTGAACACAGAGGGAATCAGAAAGTGTAATCAAGTCAGTGTAATCTAATTATTTTAATTAGCTGTCACATCCCAATATACAGAGTTGACACATGACTCTCTATGAGATGATCTTAGTCTGATACATTAAGGACATCAGGTTGAGTAGGTGACAGATCATAACAGTATAGACAGAAGAGATAATATAAGGACAAGGATCAAAAGTACACGTGATGTAATATGGATCAAAAGAAAAGACAAAAAAAGGACAGACGGTCTGAAAATATGAAAGGACGGTTGAGTCAAGACAACCAGACAAAAAGGTCTCTTTAAGACACAGAGGACGGGCAGATCAAAAGAAATGAGAGGTGGTGAGACGGAGCAACAATCACGTATTCAGTAAGGTAAACACTGAGCAGTGTTACTGACCAGATGTCCAAATGTCCGCAGTGCCATTTCAGAGCCAATCTCCTCTCCCATGGCAATCAGAGCAATACCGAGAACAGCCACACCCTGAGAGGAAGACAGAGAAATAAACTGTGTTTTACCTCCTGATATAAAACTTCACACACATCTATAACATAATTGATGAAGGAGCTGCTAAATAGAGAGATGTTTGAGGATGATCGTGGTCATAGGTAAATCTCTACCTGGTGGGAGCCCATGTCAGCAGAGGTCTCCTTCTTATCTTTGTCCTTCTTATCCTTCTTGTCCTTGTCCTCCTCTTTTTCCTTCTCCTTGGCTTCATAGTGCTCGCTGCAGATGTGGAGAAGCTGCTGCACCTTCAGCACATTACCAGAACCTGAGGTGGAGGCAAATCATTACGGTGAGTTGGAGGGTTTGATGATTAAATCAGCAGACATAACATTATGAGTAGATCTGCATATGGGTCGCTTATACCATGTTTACAATACACAACTTCAGCCCTGATTTTCTGCTCGCTGTAAGTTTTTGGAGCTCTCCCGACAAAAGCCCAGGAGCAAATCGACATTGGCTCAGCGCTCACAAGTGGGCACTTTTGGGGTGGCAGTAGCTCAGTACATAGGGACTTGGGTTGGGAACCAGAAGGATCACTGGTTCAAGTAGCTGGTCAACTAGCCACGTGGCTGGAGAGGTTCTCTTTGGGGAGGCACTAAACCCCAAACTTCTCGCAGCGCCTGTCCAAGGCACCCCCCTCACATGTATAGGTCCTGTTTGTGTGTGTGTATTTTGGGCCTGTGTGTATATGAGTTCTCCTTCTTCTCCTCCAAGCGCTATGTGTGAACTGTTAAAATGCACAAGCTGAGAGGCTCTCCAATGGCATAACATGGCATTAACAACCACTTACCGCCCCTGTTATATGGCAGCTAAACTCAGTCTCTCCTCAGAACTTGAGCTCACATTCTCCCCAATTCTCCCCATTTCTTTGAGTTAGCTGCTAACTTCTGCTAGTTGCATTTTAATTCTCCCAGCAGCGACCTGACCACTCTGAAAGTTGTGTGGTGTGAACTTAGCTTTATACAAAAGTAGATAAACGTAGAGATTGTGTTATGGATATCTGTGTGTGTGCAAACACAACAATAACTTTGGAGATGCTGACAGACAGAGACTGACCTGCATATGCACAGATATCCACTAGGGTGTTGGCAAAGCTGCGGAAAGGTTCAGGTACGACCTGTAGAGCTGCCAGGGTCGTCTCAATCGCCTCTCCTTTACCTGTGGATGGTGAAAAACATGCAGAATAGTTATAGCACCTATACTCCAAAGGTAGGGAAGAAAAGACACAATGATAGTGGAGCTGGCCTTTAACCACACAAAGGTTTAGAAAAAGCTGTCTGAAATCACAAAGTACTTAGTTTTGTTCTCCTTTGAATGTTTTCCCTGCAACCTCTGTCACCCTGTTTTGAACAACATCAAGTTATGAGTAGTGATTCTGAGGCCTGTGGCTTCCCATACTCACCCAGGTGGTTGAGTCCCAGGCCTAAAGGCAACCAGCGGGCATACGTGTCTTTCAGCTCCTGTTCGCTCTTCTCCATGATGGTCTGGACGATGGTGGAGGTCACATCACCATTACAAGACCCTACTGCGATCATACCGCATGCCAGCGCCGTAACTCCAACAACCTGGAGATAAAACACACACACACACTTTAATGTTGCTAAACACATATGGAGTGCAAAGAGCCCTTAACACAAATCACACATCCATACCTCCATGCTGGATTTGGAGTCGCCCATGACAGGGAGGAGCAGAGAAAGGACATCTTCTCTGTTGGAGCCAGCATAGGCCAACCCCAGTCTGAAAGAGAGAAGACAAGGATCAAGACACACAGACATAACGTGCTTTCACAAGGTAACACTGACTCCAGAGAAGATTCAAGTGTTAGTGGCAGTGCAAGAAACAGGATAAAGAGATAAATAGAGATAAGTAGAGAAAAGTTTACAAGCCATATAAGTCTTGTTTTTACGGAGTAGTACAGTACAGTTCAGTACGCTTTTTTTCCGTTTCCACTGTGAAAAGTTGCAGCATATACTCTAATCCTCACTCAGAGGAAAAAAAAGCATCACAGACCGTCGTTCCTGTGGGTTACAGCAACTCTAAACCCCTGAGCTTGCCTGAGAAGGACCAAATGCACAAAGCTGCTATTTCTAAATGTCCCATGGATCCCATTTATCGTCCACACGCCCTTCATCCTAAACTCTGGATCACATTTCCTTGTAACTAACACTCTTATGTTTAACTTTCTGCATGTTAACATTCTCCTCACCCAAAGATGGCTCCTATCCTCATGACGTTGCTGTTGTGGAGGACGTAGTCAGAGAGCAGGGCGAGGGCTGGGTCACATTCATTCCTCACACCTGAGTTGACAATGCCACAGGCCAACAGGGCACCAGACTGCACAAAGAGAGGAGACGTAGGGGTAAGAATAACAAGACAGACACTGTAAATGCTTTCGGGGTTTTTTTCTTTCTACTGGGTTACAACCTTAAGAGTAACTATTACAGTGGATCATAGATAATCAATGTTCAGTCAGGAAGCAATCCCAACAGGGCTGCAATCTATTCAATACAACAGATTAATTAAACTTTTAGCTAATGTGTTGTAGAGCCTTTCTTGAACTGATGGCATGTACAGTAGAGTATGTCATTAAGAAACTGTCAAGATATGAGAGGCAGAGCAAACATCTGCAGATGTTGAGATGTTTTGGTAAAAGGCTGTTTTATTACCACCCTATCGTTATTCAAAATTATTATTAACTTTACTACAGTAAAGTTTCTGATGTGTACCTTGATGTAGTCCTCAGAGGAATAAAGATATTTGTCGATCTGTGTCAGACCACCGTCCACGTCCCACAGCAGGATCATACCCAGGGAGGCTGCAGCGCTCAACATACCTGAGGACATTTTTATCATGTTTAGTTACTGAACAATAAAATAAAATGAAATACAACAATCACAAATAGGTAGTTTATTTATGTGTTTTCTTTTACCATGGTCCTTGTTCTTGTACAACCATTTGTTGCCGTCGTCTGTGAGCAGCTTATCCTGTCCGAAGGCTGCGTTGACGAAGCCGTTCACGAAGGAAGAGGCCAAGTTCATACGAGCGGAGTCCACCTGGGAGCCACTGCCTCCAAATCCTGTCACAGAAAGCACAACGGTCACATAAAACGCCAGTCAATAAACAATCAGTAAACAAAAATAATTTTCAGTTTGTTTGCCACAGCAGCCTTTAAGTCACAAAACACAGCAGCCGTCCTTATTTAACATATGTAATGACTGTATCTAGACTGATACAGACTGAGTTTTGTCTCTGTCACCAACCAATACACCAAACATGAACACACACAACCTGCAGATATGAACTCACTATTGTTTTCCAAGTGTGTTTTGTAGATGTCGTCTGGGACTTTGGGTTCCATGATGTCCAACTGTGGAGGACAAGATGAGTTTTAATATTAGTGAAGGTGAAATGTGTTGAGTCATCATGACAGTGTCACTAAGTTCAACTTATTATCTCACATCGACTCCTACGAACCATTATCCAGTATCATTTTGGCACATTGGTGCAGATACTGACCTCATTAATCTGATCTGGTAACCGCCCATGACACAGCCAATCTGCATTTAATACTGTTGGTTTTCTTTTTGTCAATGTCATAAAAAAATTGGAGTCCTGCCATCTTACCTCTCTGGCCAGGGCCAGGAAGTTGCTGTTGAGCTGCACGTTGGACATGATCTCTGTCAAGTCCTCGTAGTCCTCTACATCCTCATTGAGCTCCAGGAACATGCCATGGCGACCCAGCATGAAGGCCATCTGCTTCTGGATAACTCTGCAAGGCAAAGGAGGGGTTGTTTTAATGAACCCCCCACTATGACACGGTGAGCCTTAAATTACACGGAGGGAGCATACTTGAAAAGGGCCAACCAAAAAAAAGTACAGGAAGAGAACAGGGTCATCTTGTGTGCTCCAGCAATAGTGTTTTAATAGTGCTTACATGTCTTTGCAGGATGTGAAGATGTTTTCTACGAGCTCCACATCATTGAGCATCAGGGCCAGGCGCAGGGCCTCTGGATAACGGTTGAACTTCCTGAAGATGTTCAGGGCACATCTCAGCAGCGCTGAGTTTTCTGGCTCGGGAACGTAACTCACACAGCTGGAGGAGTGATGAAGAGGAGATTACGTGGGGATGTTTTACTCAGCAAATCCTGTTTTTGAAACGCATACAACATGTTGCAAAATAAGGTTAATGAAAAACCTGAACACACCTAGTGAGGTACAGGCAGACTTTGCCATAGGCATTTTCATCGATGTAGTCCTCCAGCATGTCCAGCCTCTCAATCTCCATCAGCAGGTCGCACGCCTCATGCTCGGCATTGTGGGCCATGTTGTAGGGCACAATCTCCTTCACTAGTTTCAGCAGTGTCTCCTGCTGTGTCTTGTCGTTCTCCTCCACCTCCTGCCATTCTTTAGCCACCTCTCCAGCCAGGTGCCTGGAAGACACACGGACAAAGAGAAACTCTATTTGTCACCAAAAAAAGATAAGCAAACAGTAGATACAGTAGAAGGTGAGCGAAAACATTAAAATTTCCCTGTTTGTAATATGATTAAACACCCAATCATCTGCCCAGTTTTTGTATGAATGCTGTCTCTCCAACATCAGCCATGCACTTCATAATTTCAGAAATTGACCTTTATCCTGTACTCCACACAAAATGTGTGTTATAGCAACATTGCACCCAAGCAAATGAAATCAGTCTCCCTTACCAAAGAATACATTTTGCCAAGACGTAAATTAATCAGAAACTCTATAGCCAGCCAATGTCCAACCCAAGCTTCTGCACCCCTAGTTTTAACTGCTCAGTGTGATATCTCAAGAGCTACTGATGTGGCAGTGAACCGTATCACATAAAGAACGTTGCAGAGAAAATTTGTAGCAGTTTGAGCTCGACTCAAGCTGGCTGATGGTGTCATCTGCAACTCAGCTGGTCAAACTGCCAGCGGCTGGTTTTAAAGCACATCACGTGTTTCAACAGCCAATCAGCTTGTAGTGAAGTCCACTGGTCAAGTCAAAATGACCACAGACAAAGTGTTCACTTCCTGCAGCAGGTGCTCCATCCCTGTCGAGCCCTCCGTTTCTGTCCTCACAGGGTGCTAGTGTTGGATGGTGGGATCGCTGCTGCTCGCTGTATGTGCTTATGCCCCGCCCTTTTCAATGTTTCACCACTACTACACATGCAGCTGTAGCCAGTATCTCACCATCACTATCCTCATTCATATTTTAAGAAGCTATAAACTATATTCAGCCACAAAATAAGCCAGAATTGCAGAGAGTTGTTGCACAGAGACAATACACTGTCTCATCTAGTTGCACTGGAGTGAATGGACAGGTAGCTGCTTGTTTCAGCTCGTCTCATTGCAAATCTTTGGTCCAAACTGGGCTCAACAGATAACTACCATCAAAATACTCTGCATCTCCTCTTTTTACAACACAGCTTCTCCAATAACCACAGGGGTGTTACAAGCATTGGCTGATGATGCCGAGTGTCTTACCTGACATATTCGTGACCCCAGGAGGCCAGCTCTTCTTGGGAGCCCAGCAGACGGTACTTCAAACACTCCCTCTCACCGCTCATGGTCATGGCCAACACTGACACCACATCGGCACAGAAACGCTGCAAATACAAACACCATACACAGCTTAAACTTGGGGCCTTAAATCAAGACAAGAGCTGAAGTGATTAGTCAGAGAATAGAGTAGTCGTTTATCAGAGCATTAATTGGCCCCTGTTGATAGTCAAATCGTTAAACGTGGCATGTGGAATTTCCGAGAGGCCGAGGTGGCATCTTCAAATGGAACATTTTATTCGAACAGCAGTCCATAAATCCAAAGCTGTTCAGTTTATTATCATGTTTACCAAAGAAAAGCATCAAATTCTCACATTTAAGAAGCACGAAACCAGCAAATAGTTGGCTATTTTGCTAAAACAAAAATTACTAAAATAACTATTCCATTATCAAAGTAGTTGCGACTGATCATTTCAGCTCTAACTCCTGTTTTCATGTGGTGATTCTGCTGAGAAGTAGGCGTAAAAATGCACGACCTTCATCATTTTCTGGCAGCACAGCAGAGCCTTACCTTGTTCTCTCCTGGAGCCATGCCGTCGTAGATCTCTTTGAGCTTGCCATAGTGTGGGCGCAGGAATTTGAGGGGCTTGGGGACTGAGGTCATGGAGGTGGTAGAGGAGCGGATCTGTCTGCGCAGCTCTTCCAATGCAGGACGGTACAGCGCTGTGTTCTTCTCCTGCCAATGTGTACAGGAAAATTAGAGGGGTTCTTTTTACATGTTTTACACCCTGACACACACACAAGAGTTGTGAACAAACAAAAACAACTAAATAATACTTACACCCAATCTCTCCACCATCATCTCCAGGTCCTCTTGTAACTGCTTGTCTTCCTCTGACTGAGAAGTAAAGAAGAAGAGAATTAACTTATCTGTTAATCAAAATAATGAATGTAAAGAAACAAAATCTCGTTGGCCTCAGACGGGACAGAGATGATCTTAGTTTTTGGTGGATAATGTAGTGATGACAGTGACAGTCTTTATTTACTTTTGCTGCCTTCTTGAAACAACGCATCAGCACCTTACAATGCTAACTATCTGACTACTGCTGTTGCTGCCCTGCAGAACAGTCCAATGTGCTGTCATTACTGCAACATTAATACCCATAGGGACAAATTGTGGTGAAAGTGAACATGTCGAGTATTATTAGCTATCAGCCATACACAATAAGGAACATTTAACACCAGCCACCACTAAAATGAAACTAAATTTTCACAGTGATGCATTTTTCTTGTCTGCAAGATCCTTTGGCAGGTAACCAAAGCTACTGTAGCCTGTGTTTTGCTCATTTAATTTTATGTCTCAAAAGCACATTCATTTCAGCATACTAGTTACTCTGCTGACTCTAAACCTATTGTGGTATATTTTTGTGCATCGTGACAATGATGATAATTTAATTCACTGTCCTTTAATTGTGATTGCGCTTTGGCAACATATCTCAAATACCATGCCAATAAAGTCCATTGAATTGACGTGCTAGTCAATAGTTGTTTTCACATGGCTATAACAAACTGGAACAAAATGATCTGACCAGTGACACTTGGCGCTGCTAACTGACAAAGACGACCACAACTAAACTGCCAAATCAGTTTGTTTTGTAACGGTTTGGTTAATGTAGGTTAATTGTTTTTAAGCTGTGTGAGTTTATTTCACTTCACATTAGCTGCTGTGTCATACAGCACCTTACCAACGTTAAACCTGGCTAGCTGGGCATGCTAGCACTTCAGGGGGCAAAGCTAACACTGATAACAGTACATCCAGCAGCGATAACAACCAGCAAGCTAACGTTAGCTTACCGGTTGAGTCAGGCTAGGCTAACGCTAGCTAGCTAACTGAGCGAGTTCGTCTCTGCGGCTTTAAATGACCGCTAAATTCTACCAAATTAAAGCGATGATGCTTTAAATGAGAAATTATGTATTCGTTACCGGGAGTGTGTCTGTCGTGTATTTTGATTTGCAATGACTTCGGCCTGTTCAACCATATTGTCAAAGCGGCAGTGACTAAGGCAAAATAACACCTCTGCGCATGTAACGTTAGTTAGCTCACACTTGAATGAGTAAAATGTCCAAACTTACCAACTCTTGCTCCTCTTTCTTCTCCTTGTCCTTCCCGGAGGACTGCTGCCCCTTCTCCTTGTCCTTGTCCTTCTCATCGGTCTTTTCGGGTTGCTTATTCTCTTTGTTTTTTGCCTCCTCCATAGTTGCGGCTCTGTGAACTGTCGGCTAGCAAACGGAACTGAGGAGGACCTTTTCTTCTTCTTCTGTGTAAAAAATGTGCTGTGATTTCACTGTAGCGCCCCTGCAGGTGGAGAGTTGATACGGCTGTGTGTGGGTAGTTCAAGGCCAGCAAAACAACGGGAATTTCAAGAGGTGGCCTATCCTCACGGTTAAAAGAGTAAGAAAGATAAAAAGAAAAATAAGGAAACAATAAAGAAAAGATATATTTAATTTCCGCTTCCTCCTCAGGTGAAACAGCTGAACTTCAACATTTTAAATGAGATTTATTCAACAATGAATTCATAAGATTGAGATGGAATTTTGATGCAAATAATTGTACATTTTGTGAAAGGGGAATTGAAAGTTCAGCACGTGTTTTTCTATTTTCAGTCAGTCAGGGGAATAAATAACGACAGTGTGGGCAGAGAGGAATACATCTATGTTCAGAAAAGGAACTCACATTAAATCATAAATGGTGCAATTTTCTTTATGTGCCCTCAAAAAGGCAAACCCAACTCCATCATGGTTTGCTGTTTTTGTAAAATAGTATAAATCTATGACAAATTACATAATTATTCTACATAAACTATAAGAAAAACCCACAACTATAAAAGACTAGTTATCTAAATTAATAATTTCCTATTTTCTTTTGTAGTTATTGTGATATACAGATATGTCGTGATGATTTCTGGGTAATATGTATGTTGATGCCCAAAATCAAGTCTCTGTTAAATCATGTAATGACGCAATATGATTTACAGTATCTAGTTTAGGTGCAAAATCTCTCAAGACTGACAAGCTGGGCACATCTGCAAGCAGATATAACATAGTTACAGTAGTAGTTATACTCATGAGTTGTCACATTTGGCAGTGAAGACAATCAAATTTGGGGTCTGTGTTAAAAATAAGGATGCAGACTTGGTTCTCAGTGTTGTCTTGTTACTGGGGAAGTTTAAATATAGATACTTTAAGACCAAATCTGGTTTGATTAATTGGAGGTAAACTCTTGATTAAGTAACTGAGAATTTTAAAAGACAAGAGAGCTCTTAAATTGTTTTCATTACTAGATATGTTTAGGTTGATTTGAGATAGGCCTGTTTTTGTTTTATTAGTATTATTCATTTTATTTTTATTTTTTGTTCTACTGACCAAGGCTTAGTTGGGCAACCACATGTGGCCCAGCTAATGTCATGAGTCTGGGCCGAAGCTGGGCCAGGTCATTTTTGATAATGGCCCAGTGATGGCAATGACGGCAGCCAGAATCGGGGCAAGCTGATTTGGCCCGATTCTGGGACGTCATTCATGCTCAGTCTCAGCCAAGTCAGGCAACCAGATGTGGCCTGGCAAATTTCATCCAGCATGCCAAGTTGGGGCCGAAGCTGGGCCAGATCAAATTTGATAACAGCTGATTTGGCCCAATTCTGAGCCATCATCCATGCTGAGCTAATTGCATCTAGCATGCCAAGTTTGGGCCGATGCTGGACCGGGTCATTTTGGCTACCTGGGACCTAATGAACTGGAAAATGTGTCTTTTTTGTTTGCATCTATAGGGATCAATGAAGTTCATGGTTAAAAGACAGGAAATTTTCCGTTTTATTTTACATTAAAAACAGTTAAAATCACAGGAAAACTACAATTTTAAACTGCTATTTAGGCATCCACGATGCATTTAGGGCCATATTTTTAAACAGGTTGTTGTAGTGACACGTACGGACATATAAGACATTTTTTTAGAGAATTTTAATTTAATAAAACTATTAATATAACTTAACTATGTTCACGCAAGAAAAGAAAAAGTATCATACATGTGTCCTGCTGTGGTGCGTGAAAATGCGGAAGAACTCATATCTCCTGTGTTTTGCGAGTCACTTAAAGTAGCAGAAGAAGAAGTCATATGACCCCATGGAACAGAATCACATGTTCCTGTCTGCTTCCCTGTGCACACCAACATGACTCTGCAGAGGTTTGGGTTGTTTGTGTGTAACGTCACCTTGTTTGTGTTGTTGTTGTTGTCTGTGCTTGTTGATGGAGAGGGACAGTTTAAAGGCTTCAGGAGGTTCAGTCGGGAGCAGGAAACCAACCAGAGGGCTGTGTTTGAGCAGCAGTGGTTCACTCAGAAACTGGATCACTTCAATGGAGCAGACACCAGAGAGTGGAAGCAGGTAAGTCTGGTTATGAGTTGTGTTTCCTTCAAGGGTTTGAAGTGAACAGAGGAAGCTAGTCATTGCTCAGGACAAAGCATTATAAATGTAGTCAGTGTATGATCACATGCAGCACAGTGAAGTGTGTCAGTGTGCACCTGCTCACCTGACTACAGATATTTTGATGCAGCCCTGACCTCTGATACATATTTTCCTACTGTAAACACTCTCTCTATTTCCCCCTCAGAGGTACTTTGTAAATGAAGCCTTCTACAGACCAGGCGGTCCAGTGTTCCTGATGATAGGAGGAGAGGGTCCGGCCAATCCAGCCTGGATGCAGTCCGGCACCTGGCTCACCTATGCTGAGAAACTGGGAGCTCTTTGCTTGATGCTGGAACATCGCTTCTACGGAGGGAGTCACCCAACCATGTATGTTTGACCTTCAAGTCTTGACCTTGTATGAGGGTGTGTTCACTCCAAGTCTGTTTAGATCAATTAATTCTTTTTTTTTTATTCAAGCTTTTATTGTTTTTAAAGGCTTGACAAATATATATTATTTTCTGGGCATGCATGAATCCAGTGGTGCATAAACAACGGGAATGCCACTGCTTCCAATAGATAGTGTTTTTCCCAATAAGGATTGCAGGGTTGTGCCACAGCAAGGAGTATCCTTGTAGATCTGTTTATTGAACTCTGGAGCTTTTTCTTCTTTGGTGTGTTTGAGCAGGAAGGTGACAACGAGAGGTGGCACGTAATAACAGCATCAAAAGGTCACAGCAGTGACTGACATGATCGACGGCTGCTTTAGAGAGTCCTCAGCTCTGATTGGTTGTCTTCGTACAGCTGTGGTGGATTCAAGTTCCACTATGAGGAGGAAGTGGTGGAGGAACATTATTTTTGACACAGACTATCTGTCTCATGTAACACTGTGTGAATATGGAGACAGTTTCCGTGAATATGATCAAAAGTTTGTCTTTGTAAAAGCTGGTTCTGGTCTCCTCACCCTGTCGGTTTGATTCGTCACACTGTAGCGTTGCCACAGACTGTAAAATGTAAATAGTTTCCCAGCTGGGATAGAGGAAGTATAACTGTACAGTATGACCCGTGCCAAAGGGCAGCCATTATGTCACCCTCAAATTAAGAGCAGCGATAGAGGTTTCAGCAGCACTACTTCCACAAAACTGTGGGATCAACAAAAGGGCACAAGCTTCATGTGCTTCCTGTGTGCAGCAGCTGAAGCAGATGTAGCTGTTACACCACTAGATGGCAGCCCTGCATTCAGAACAGGTCTTACTGGTCAGGCTGAATGATGTGAAGACCTCTGTCACTCGAACTGCTGTTTAAATTAAGCCTCTCTCTTCTCTCCATTTAGTGACCTCAGCACAGACAACCTGCGTTTCCTCAGCAGCCGTCAGGCGCTGGCTGACCTGGCGCACTTCCGCACTGTGATGGCGCAGGCTCGAGGGCTGACCAACAGGAAGTGGGTCGCGTTCGGTGGGTCGTACCCGGGGTCTCTTGCTGCTTGGTTCAGGCTGAAGTATCCTCACCTGGTCCATGCCTCTGTGGCCACGAGTGCACCGGTTTATGCTACTGTTAACTTCCCAGGTATGAAGACATAACACACACCTACTGATTTTCACTGTCATCTTATCAAGATATGAGATAAAGATAAAGATATAACTCTGATGGCATGGTGGTGCAGTGGTTAGAATTGTCGCCTCAGAGCAAGAGGGTTCCTAGTTCGTACCCAGGGTGGGGGTTTCGAACCTACGTGTTCTCCCTGTGTCAGCGTGGGTTTCCTCCAGGTGCTCCAGCTTCCTCCCACAGTCCAAAGACATGCAGGTTAATTGGTGACTCTAAATTGTCCGTAGGTGTGAATGTGAGTGTGAATGGTTGTCTGGGGTGTATCCCACCTCTCGCCCAATGGCAGCTGGGATAGGATCCAGCAACCCGTGACCCTTAACAGGATAAGCAGTTACAGAAAATGAATGAATGAATGCCAAACTAAAAAACAGGGAATTTAAGTTCTACTTGCTGCCAGAAAATAAACTACACACATAAAGGGCGACTTCAGACTGTTTAATTGTATCATTTACATAATGCATCAAACGCTCATCTCTACACTGTGCTCTTCTAATGACAGAAGTTAACTGCAGTTTTCCAGTTGTTGTTGAGTGTGTTGGACGTTAAGAGTCCCAGACAGATCAAAGATGAGGAAGGCTTCACTCTCTATCTGCGTCTGTGTTGTGTTTGGCTCAGCCTGTTGTTTTCCTGCGGATCTGCTGCAGGCGGGAATCGAGGTCAGAGTAGCTTTGAACATGGACCTGCACCGTCCCACCCACACACCAACGCTATCTCTGCAACGCTATCACACACAATCAGACCACATTCAAGTATCCGAGACCAAACACACAGATGGTCCGTGGCACCAGGGAGTTATTATTTCCCCCCAAACATCACAGCAGTTAGTCAGCATTATTACCAGTAAGAGGTTGGCTCTCATTCGGAGAGGAAATATTCCAGGATTTTGTAATGTGGACTTTCTCTTCTGAGACCAGTTTCATAAACTGTGAAATTCACTTTGGTTGAGACTCATCATTTTACTTTTAACCTCACTGGGACCTTTTTAAAACAAATACTTTCTCAAGCACTTGACTGGAGCCGGGATCACGAGTTCTTCTCAAGATGAATTGGTGCTTTCGCAGAGCCTCAGAATAGTCCTGTATGTTTAAGCAGGGTTACTGTGTATTATTGTGGTCTTTTTATAGCAGCCCAGGTTTAAGTGTCCGCCCCTCCCTTTGTCTTTATGTTTTGCCAGAGTACTTGGAGGTTGTGTGGCGTTCGCTGGCCTCAGAGAACGCAGAGTGCCCACTGATGGTGAAGAAGGCTTCAGATACCCTCGTGGAGCTCCTGAAGGACCCCAAGACCTACGACAACATCACCAAAGACTTCAAGTACAGTAAACTCTCTGCGACCCAAATCTTCTCTATCCCCAAATGTACCAAAGCAGACCAGGGCCTTTGATGGTGCATCTTAAAAAATCTGGCAGACAAATATCACATAATGAACTCCATGTTGTGCTCTCAACCAGCTAACCATGAAAAATCATTTCTCTTTGATTATCTTGTGATGAATGAGGGTGGGAATTTCACATATGCGCCCACATCACTGCAGACACCGCACCAAACCGCTGATCCATCTTACGCTCCATTCTGCCATCACTTGTGAACAAGACCTTGAGATGCTTGAACTCCCTCGCTTGGGGCAGGAACTCTCTCCCAACCATTATACAGCACATGCTAATAACCTTGATGAGATTCTACAGCTGTAACTCACAGTTTTATTCCAAAAACTAGTGAATGTGCCTGTTAAAATTTCCCTGAGCGTAAGATGAAGTCTCCACATTACGTGTTCTGTCCAACCAACACTTCAAAACCCAAAGATACTGATACACAGGACGGCACTCCAAAAATTCTTCTCTTACTTTTGATGCACTTGGGGGAGAGCAGCTCACACCTTTACCAGTCCTATCAGTTTATAAAGTTTGGTGACCTCAGTAACGTCCCAGCCTCCACCCATCCTCAACCTGAGCAGAGGTCGAACCAGACAGACTGAGTGAGTTTCAACTGACCTTTTCCTCAGCAGATATTTGGACGTGTGAAGGTGGGAGAGGCACATGTGTAATTTCCAGCATTAACAATGGGTCTGTTCCACTTTAAGTGTTCCAGTAAGCCACAACAGTGAGTCAGCATGCACATTGTCAGGGTCTGGGAGTGGAAAATTAAAATGTAGTCACGATTTTTATCATTAATTACACCAGATCACAGAAAATGACCACAGTGCATGTATTTTAAGAGTTACTTTTGTCATGAGGGAAAGGTGTCATGAGCTCAATCAGTGCTGCAGGGCTGATAAAAGTCAGCTGTCGTAACTTTCCAGGAATAGTTGTTGTAGTTTTGGGACAATCATAAGATTATGTGCATATATGTGTATAGTCGTAAAGCAGAAGTTTGACGTTTTGGGGAAGAGGCTTTTTTGCTTTCTTGCCGAGAGTACCACTCATATATGTCGATTGAATATGAAGCTACAGCCAGCAGCAGGTTAGCTAAGCACACAACTCTGGTTCTTAACACCACAAAGTTAATGAAATCCACCTGTCAGTACCTCTTCACTTCACTGATCCATGAAGACTGGAGCAACGAGTAGTCGGTTCATTGATTAGTTGACCAACAGAAAATTAATTGCCAATAGTTTTGACAATTGAATTATCATTTAGTTTAGATTTAGTTTAGTTTATGTGCACATACATATATAGAAAAGACAGGACCCCTTTGAGGACCCTTACAGACTAAAGGAATATGAGTAATTTGCAGGGTAATGGAGGAGTAGACACATAATCTGAGGTAGCCAACAACCAGCTTTTATACATCCAAAGAACTTCTATAAAAAAAAATGAACTGCTTGGCGTGGTATTTGGGTTTCTTGCTTCTTCAATGAGAGAGTCTGAGGCTTTTCTTTGTCATATCTGATGGAAAAAAACTGTATGGCTTTAGATCTTGGATGGTGGTCGGATTAAACATACAATTTGAAGACATCACCTTGGGCTCTGGGAAATAGTGCGGGGCATTTCTAACAATTTTCTGATGTTTTGATAAAAACAGTTAATTAAGAAAACAATAGGCAGATTAATTGATAATGACAGTAATCGTCAGTTGCAGCCCTAGTGGAAACACACAACTGGGGCAGCAGTTGCTCAGTCCATAGGGACTTGGTCTGGGAACCCGAGGGTCGCTAGCTCAAGTCCCCATCCAGACCAAATATGAAGCATGGACTGGGGTGGCTATGGCTCAGAGGTGGGGCAGGTTGTCCACTATCTGGAAGATCGGCGGTTCGATCCACCAGTCCGCATGTCTAAGTATCGGTGTGTGTGTGAGAGGTGGCACCTCTCTGGCACCATGTATGAAGGCCTCGGCCACCAGTGTCTGACTGTGTGTGTGAATAGGTGAATGTGACATGTAGTGTGAAAGTGCTTTGAGTGGTTGGAAGGCTAGAAAAGTGAAACTGCTCAGGGCGCCTGTCCACAGGCAGCCCCTCGCTCTGACATCTCCTGTTTGTGCATGTGTGTGTATTTCAGGTGTGTGTGTATGACAACAGAGTGAAAAGATTGAATTTCCCTCAGAGATTGATAAATTATTGCTTCTTCTTTCTGGACTATTTCTTCACCAGGCGCGTTGACATCCTGGAGTCTTTGCTGGTTGCCTGGCAGCGTAGCAGTGACATAAAACCACAAATTCAATACACTTTGGATTTTGTAAAGAGCAAGCTTAGCTAATTTGCTTTGGGTTTTAGCTTCATTTTCACTGTGCAGAGTGAAACTACAGTACAGGCCAAAAGTTTGGACACACCTTCTCATTCAATGAGTTTTCTTTATTTTCATGACTATTTACATTGTAGATTCTCACTGAAGGCATCAAAACTATGAATGAACACATGTGGAGTTATGTACTTAACAAAAAAAGGTGAAATAACAGAAGTCAGCACCTCCAGAACAAGTGGCCATCATTACTTTAAGAAATGAAGGTCAGTCAGTCCGGAAAATTGCAAAAACTTTAAATGAGTCCCCAAGTGGAGTCGCAAAAACCATCAAGCGCTACAACAAAACTGGCACACATGAGGACCGACCCAGGAAAGGAAGACCAAGAGTCACCTCTGCTTCTGAGGATAAGTTCATCCGAGTCACCGGCCTCAGAAATCGCAAGTTAACAGCAGCTCAGATCAGAGACCAGATGAATGCCACACAGAGTTCTAGCAGCAGACCCATCTCTAGAACAACTGTTAAGAGGAGACTGCGCGAATCAGGCCTTCATGGTCAAATAGCTGCTAGGAAACCACTGCTAAGGAGAGGCAACAAGCAGAAGAGATTTGTTTGGGCCAAGAAACACAAGGAATGGACATTAGACCAGTGGAAATCTGTGCTTTGGTCTGATGAGTCCAAATTTGAGATCTTTGGTTCCAACCGCCGTGTCTTTGTGAGACGCAGAAAAGGTGAACGGATGGATTCCACATGCCTGGTTCCCACTGTGAAGCATGGAGGAGGAGGTGTGATGGTGTGGGGGTGTTTTGCTGGTGACACTGTTGGGGATTTATTCAAAATTGAAGGCACACTGAACCAGCATGGCTACCACAGCATCCTGCAGCGACATGCCATCCCATCCGGTTTGCGTTTAGTTGGACGATCATTTATTTTTCAACAGGACAATGACCCCAAACACACCTCCAGGCTGTGTAAGGGCTATTTGACCAAGAAGGAGAGTGATGGAGTGCTGCGGCAGATGACCTGGCCTCCACAGTCACCGGACCTGAACCCAATCGAGATGGTTTGGGGTAAGCTGGACCGCAGAGTGAAGGCAAAGGGGCCAACAAGTGCTAAACACCTCTGGGAACTCCTTCAAGACTGTTGGAAAACCATTTCAGGTGACTACCTCTTGAAGCTCATGGAGAGAATGCCAAGAGTGTGCAAAGCAGTAATCAGAGCAAAGGGTGGCTATTTTGAAGAAACTAGAATATAAAACATGTTTTCAGTTATTTCACCTTTTTTTGTTAAGTACATAACTCCACATGTGTTCATTCATAGTTTTGATGCCTTCAGTGAGAATCTACAATGTAAATAGTCATGAAAATAAAGAAAACGCATTGAATGAGAAGGTGTGTCCAAACTTTTAGCCTGTACTGTAGTTTCATCTAACTTCCAGCAAAAAAAGAAAATAAAGATATTTCCCCAAATTATTCCTTTAAATCTGCTGGTTTGCACACAGTGAGCCGTGCTGCATGTGACACGGCACCATTACATGTGAGCATCTATGGCGCCAGTTGGAGTACAGGTGGACTACAGTGATACCTGGAGCTGTGTGAGAGGTTCAAAGAGCAGCTGGGGTTGTCTTGGTTCTCTGCTTTGAGTCAGGTCCTATTACGGCTTCATGAGTGTCCCTCCAGCCTTTTTGGAGTGAGCCTGGGACTCTGGAATGTCGGACCTGCTCCACAGAGGAGTACAATGGGCAGATAGCAGAATTACAGTATGAGAAAAGAAGCCAGCTGCAGTCGTGACATCCCCTTTTTACAGCACGTATACCATCCAGCTTGTTTACATCTGCTTGTTTAAGAATTGATGAGATTTTTCACATTTTAATCACGTTCTACTCACCGTTATTGTGTCTATTATTATGTATTATTAAGTTCAAATTGATAGCTTTAGTGTTACATGGTCTAAATGGACGACTATTGCTCAGACAGAAGTGTCTTTATTTTTATGGGGACATTTTCTCAGCCCCTTGCTACTTCAGTTTCCTAATTTTCTTTCATTGTTTGCAGTTTCAGACATGACATTATTCATAGCATGCTTGCGCTACGTCTGCAGTCATCACAGCTGTCTCTGTGTTGTTTTATATTTGCGTATTTTAGGTTGTTATAGAGACTGTAAGGTCAGTCAACATACTGAATCAACGGTGCAGTCAGAACTAATGCTGTCATGGAGCCACGCTGTTCTGCCCTGACCACATTGGACATCTATTATTTTGGCTTCCTGCAGATCATTCGGGCCATAGATGCAGACATGTCCTCATGCAGGCACAAACACACAAAGGTCACAAAGGTGGTTTGGAGGCTTGTACAGCTTCCAAACCACAATGCCTCAGAGGATACAATACTTGCGTCACAGTGTCATCATGAAGGAAGTATCTGCACACAAACTCATGTACACTTGCTTTGTTTCTAAAATCAGCGGGTCACGACATCATATTGCCTAAATTTACCAGAGTAGAGGTCCGACAGACAGTCAGGGAAGCTGTAATTTACCAACTCTGTCTTTTTCCACAGACACGTGTGTACGCCCGTCTACGTCTATGACAAGTATAGTATAACAAACATCTCCACAGTGACACTGCACCTCATTACTATCCATTGACAGATGACCCTAATCAACGTACCATGAAAGGATCATTTTTTAATCTGGACCCTATTTCCTCTTGTTTTAGTGTTTAAGTGAAAACAATTCTTGAATCTGATCCAATATTGAGTGAGAGCCCAAACAGACTGCGTTGTAATCCCTGCAGGCCACTGACCACCATCAATGTACGTCCATTAAAAGGGTTTGTGTTTGCCACTGACAGCACGGATTAATATTATTGTAAGTGTCTGACAACATTACAGAAGGATCCCTACAGAGGCCGTCGACCACTTTGTCAAAGAGTAAGATCCTTTTTGTTTCACCAGAAAAAGCTCTGATATCACTATCATCAAACCCACCAGACTCTATTTAAATAAACAGTCATTTTATCATTGTGAAACACACATCATTCAAAGTCAACAGAAGCAAAATAAAACTCACAAAAGCTGTCCTGGTTCGTCTGTCTACTGTTCCAACACTCAGCAACTTTGATGCGATTGGGGAAAAAACCTTAATTCACCCATTCAGATGTGAAATAACGTTGGCTCTGTATGCACTTAAATTCCTGTTTATTTTAATGGGGTCTGGTGTGTTTGGTGTTCAGCTCTGTTTCTGGTCTCACACAATACTGGACCAATTTCCAAAATTGTTGTTCCGATAAGCCATTTAGACACAAAATTATGGGAAAATGTGGTCCAGGATGTTACCCATTAGAATAGAAAGCCTTTACTGTTATTATGCAAGAATATACAACAAGATTAGGAGTGATACACCAGTTTCCAATTAGTCATTAAAACAAGCAAGTTAAAAACAGACAACATACCATTCATCCACCCACCCATTTTCAATTGCTTATCCCAAGCCAGTTCGTAGGGGCAGCAGGCTGAGAGAGTATTCCAGACGTCCCTCTCCCTTGCGATGCTTTCCAGGTCCTCCTGGAGGACCCTGAGGCGTTCCCAGGCCAGATGAGATATGTAATCCCTCCAGTGTGTTCTGGGTCTGCCCCGGGGCCTCCCATCAGTTGGTTGTGCCCAGAACACCTCTGACGGGAGGTGCCCAGGAGGATCCTGATCAGATGCCTGAACCACCTCAACTGACCCCTTTCGACGTGAAGGAGCAGCGGCTCTACTCCGAGCTCCCCCTGGATATCAAGGGTCCTTACCCTATCTCTAAGCCTGAGCCCAGACACTCTTCTGCATCACTGCAGGTCCATCTCACGTTCCATTCTACCGTCACTCGTGAACAAGACCCAGAAATACTTGAACTCCCTCGCTTGAGGCAGTAACTCTCTCCCAACCCACAGGGGGTGATCCACCATTTTCCAGCAGAGAACCATGGACTCAGATCTGGAGGTGCTGACTCTCATCCCGATCGCTTCACACTGGGCTGCAAACCACCCCAGTGCCTGCTGGAGGTCACGGTGTGATGAAGCCAACAGAACCACATCATCTGCAAACAGCAGAGATGCAATTCTGAGGTCACCAATCTGGACCCCTTCCTCCCCCCCCAGCTGCACCTTGAGATCCTGTCCATGAATATCACAAACACAATTGGTGATAAGGGACCCTGGTGACGGCCAGCACCCACCAAGAATGTGTCTGACTTTGTGCAGAGTATATGGACACAACTTTCACTTTGGTTATACAAGGACCGGATGGCTTGTAGCAACGACCCTGGTGCCCCGTATTCCCGCAGTAACTGCTACAAGACTCCCTGTGGGACGCGGCCTTAAGCTTTTTCCGCTCAAGGAGTAAGCTTTAGTTTAATCATTCAAAAAACTGGAAATAAGTTGTTAAAAAATAGTTTGTATCAAGCTGTTGCACATGTAAAATAGTGGATTGCACTTAATTAATGGTGGATAGTGGATTAAACTTTGAATGAATCGCTGCTCCACTAAGAGGTGAAATCAACTGTTCTGGCTCTCACTGCCTGTGAAAGAACAAGACTCAGAGTCTATGAGGCTGAACTCACAGTGCTAACACACTGATGTTTAGGAGTATCACCATGTTTACCTTGTACATCACATCTTATGCAGCTCTAGTCTAAACAACCACTGGTGCCTAGTTTTGTACTTTCAGTGAACTTGCCTGAGGTTTTATTTCCTGATCAAACAGGAAAAGAGAAGATGTGACATGATGCACTGTACAGCAGCCAAACCATACTCTGGTCTAACCTTACTCCCATTTACCTCTCTGTCCCCCCCCCCCCTTCCTCCACCCCCATTGTCCCCTGATTTCCCCCTCCTCCTTCACCTCGTCTTCATCTCCCTCCCTATCCCCTCACTTTCTCTCCTCCACCTTCCTCCTTCCTCCTCTCCTGTCCCCCTCCAGCTTGTGTTCCAAACTGCAGATCCAGACAGAGATGGACTCGGCCTACTTCCTGGAAATGCTGGCTGGCAACTTCATGGATGTGGTCCAGTACAATGAAGACAACAGGGGGTTTGAGGTGAGGGAGACTAGACACGTGCCAAACAGTAAAACATCATACCACCAACCAACAGCTGACATTATGTGCCAGCAGCTGCTGTCTTTAAATTTGGTTACTTTCATGCCAAAATAAGTGTTTATTGCTTACAAACAGTAAACAGGCCATCATGAGACAATAATTTTTTTTAAATAACCTATATGATGCGAGAAGCAGCCGGCTCACCAGGTATTTTCACATTATCTTATCTGAGCCCGATCAAAAAAAGTTGAGACACCCCTGGCTTAGCATAAAGACTGGGAGACTGGGAGATTTCTCCCTGCTTACAGTCTGTCCAGTATAGATCAATTTTGAGTGGACGTCACAGTTATGCCACAGTAGTTGCACGCATACTGGTGGCAGAAAAACAGTGAACACTAGAGATACCTGGAATAAAATTGTGTTCTTGTGCCATGTTGCATTTTTTATACACTGATCAGAGAAAGTATTCCAGTGATTATTTTCATCGGTTATACAAACATCATATCAGATATGACATGATTTATGCATGTTGACCTGACACAGCAGAGATTGTTTAGAGCCTTTGTAGGTCAGAGGTTGACCTAGTCTCCAGTCTTGGATGAGTGGAAGGCAGCTATGAGGTGTAGGAGGGTTACTGAGAGCCCGAGCAGTACACTGAAACATAATAAACCCTGCGTTGTTTAGCAGCGAGGGGCCCAGAGATACTGGCCTGTAAGAGGGTCTCCAGGGTTTCTCCTGGGGCCACTTGCTTGCTTACTTTGTCTGTATCTCTATGAGAGGAGCAGAGCCCTTTTTCTAAGATACATGCTTGTGACTGAGCGCTGGAAGGTGGGAAGTAGGATTTGACTGTTTGGCTTTGGAAGAGTGACGAGATTGATTATTGCCGCTCATATTTTGTGCTGATATTGGATGTCTCAGATTCACAACACATAACAATAACAATATATAACGATAAAGTCCTCCATTAAAGCTCAGAGTCATGACAATAGTTGTGATGATGATAATAATTGAGTATGACGTGTAAATGTTGCATGATAATTGATTTAGTTTAATGGTTTCCCTATAGACAGCCATTATATTAATGGACTACATCTGCAATAGATCGACCTGCATTACATCATTCAGTGCTGAGTGGACGCTAACTGGCTGATGTCAGATTTTTAGCAGCACTCTAGAGTCAGTCATAATAACTCAGTGAGCTGTAGGAGAGGAGGGCCTGAATAAAACTGGACACTGAGGAAAAATACACAACCAGGAGAACTTTTCCACACATGGCACAATGTGTTGTTGGTTTACGTTATATTAATGTCATGACAGTGGGAGGTGAAACTGAAACTGTCATTATCAGGTGGAGTGATTGGTGGAAGAAACTCTGAGGGAGGTCTGATTCAGTTTGCAGTGTTAATTTAGACAATAAAACACATGGATGTTGCAGATGTCTTTGCAGGTCCATCAGAGCCTCCATTTTATTCAGAGTGTCAGCGCTTTTGGTGTTTGCGATATGTTATGCACATTTTTCAAGTCTAAGGTCAGGTTATAGGAGACAAGGGGATGCCAATGCCCATGCCTCCCAACACAGTTATAGGCAGTTAACTGTTCACTATCATGTTGAACTCTGAGTGAGCTAATGAATTTTGGTCAGCGTTACAGTTTACATTTTATATCCCACATATGCAGTATATAAATATTACAGAATTATGTGTGAAATGTGTACATGCTGATATTTTCCCCTTATATATTTATCAAAAGTAGCTTTGGTATGATATTGAGAAACACAGGTATATATTTATATTTTTTGGTTTATTTTTATTATGAATATGGGCAATAGGTGTGCCATGTCGCGTGACTGACTCAGACAGCACTATCAGTATTTAAGACAGCACCTTTCTGTCATTTATCAGACGTCTGAGGAGGAGCTGTGTGGCTCGAAATGTCACTCTGCATTGAAATCCTTCTAAACAGGAGCTACTTTGTTTGCGGACTTATTTGTTTTCTACTTTGCGAGATGTTTCTTTGGCCCCAGCAGAAAAAGAATAAGTGACAAAATCAATCCAAGAGAAATTTTTATTATTCAGACATTCATGTGACTTGACCGCCAAGTGTTATGCTAGTTGCAGCTAATAAGGCCTCCAGCCTTAAGCAGAGTTTAGGAACAGGCTACAGAGGTCTGTAAGCTCATTACTTTCTAACTCCACACCCTAAGATTTTCTTTTTTTTTTTTTTTCAAACTTGTGGTCGTCAGACCCAGTCGACTATGACTCGAGTGACATCATTTAAGGCATTTATCAGACTTCATGCATCTCCCTCTGGAGCCACAGAAGGCTTTATTCAACATTTTTCACACATGCAGTTGTATTCCCTAATACCTGTAAACAGACTGATGTGTGAATTTGGTGGAGTTCCCCTTTAAACCTGTTAACAGGCAACTACTGGGGGGCAGAGAAGAGTGTGGCGGCCCAGTTAGATAACTGATAGACAGATTGTCCTATTGTGAGCTTAGCTGTAGGTTAAATGTCTTTTGTGACATGTCTTTTCTGTGCAGCAATTTCTGTACTCGAAAACTTTTTTTTTTTTTTCAGGGGACAATTACAGGAATCTTGAATCTTGCAAAGTACAATTTGAATTGTAAAGAAATCTCTGTACTAGTTTTATGGAATCATATTGCCGAACTCTTGTCCAAATCTTGTGGAAATTCTTACAGCCCCTCGAAAAAAGTCCCTTTGTGGTGAGATGTCGTCCACACAACACGCCTCACAACATGGTTCCTTATTATTCGTTACTGTCCGTGTTACACTGTACATCTGTCTCATTTCTTTTTGTTTCTTGGTACATTTTATTTTACCCCTCTTCTCCCCTCCCCTTTTCCATCCCATCCCCTCTCTGTCCCCCTGGTGCCTTGAGGAGACGTGAGTCCGGTTACCAATAAGCTGATGTGAAAAAGTAACAAAAGACTCTGTGGTCTCTCTGGTTTCCTGTCGCCCCAAGCTAAAGAGACGCTTATAAAAGAACCGAGAGGAGCGGTGGGCCACGGAGTCCACAGCACTAGCGGACAAACACAGCCAACAGCTGCCTCTCTGACACAAAGGGCTGGGTATAGAGCAAACTACCAGGTTTTAGGTACCACTGAGGAATTTGGGTAAGAACTAGGAGCGAGGTGTAACTCAATCAGAAGAGGCAGAGCGGTGGCTTCACAGTCGAGGGGTTATCAATGGGGTGCTTTATAAAATAGGGATGGACATTATGTAACACTACAGCTTGTAGAACAGCTCCTCTTTAAGATGCAGGGAGATGCAGATGGGATAGTAGTCATGGCATATTTATAGTTAACAAGGCTTTCGTTTTGCACGGAAGAACAACTAACCACTGCCAACCGTTTACTCCTCCAGCCCTCATGCCATTGCTACATTTTGTTTTAGGCAGGTTTATACCTGAAAGGGCAAAACCACAGTGTTGGACTGGTGCCACTGAGTAGCCAGAGTGCATTTCTGAGGAGCATTGTGTGTGGGTACACAGGCGAAGGATCACCGCAATTATCCAAAAGCTGCCATGAGCGCTCTTAACAGCTGATCTTTAACATTGCAGTGTACCATCAACTGCCAGAGATGCATTCACATGTCTAGTGATTGTGGAGGGAAAGCTCTGTAGGACGGCATCCAGCTTCTTCCTTTCACCTCACGTATTTCTTTATGCACTGTAGCACTAACATCTTATGATGCGATCTCTTCACAAAGAATGTTCAAAAATGTTGAGCCACATTTGAGATGTCAGGAGCGCTTTCATAAAAACAGACTGTGATCAAAATAAAATGTAAAGACATGATTTTTTCCCCATTTGAAAATACACAGCTGCACAACATGTAAATGGAAAATGATGTAAAATAAATAGCAGGGCTATACGTTAACTTTTTGCACAATAACACTGGAGCTCCAGAGGTTTAAAGGTTTGCAGCAAAAGACACTAAACTATAACATGTCTATAAAGGTATCAAGTAGGCCTAAATCCATTGTAGTTTGACACAGTTAAAAATCTTTGTGAGGGGAGTTACAAGTTGTTTTCCATCTGTCGGCTAATGAATCTAGTGCTGGAAAATGATTTAAATCTTTTTATTTATTCAGGCTATTAATCTTCTTTCTGCACAGAGCATCACCAGAGAGGTCGAGGGAAGGAAGGAGACAGAGACACTTTGGTCTGCGTTTTAAAAGTCCTGTATAAAAACATAAACATGGCTGTAAACATGTTTATTTCTGCTCTAAAGTTAGGCATATCAACGTGGGGATTGCCGTACTCTTAGAGCCAGCCTCAAGGGGAAACACAGCTTTGAGAAATAAGCTCTCCTATTTCAACCACAGTTCAGATGCTATCTTTAACTGTTGGTCGGTTGATCAGTTGACTGAATCATCTGCACTATTGCATGAATTGCCATTAAAGTTTGCATATTCATGGCCCCCAGAGGATGAACCTACTGACTTTGGTGATCCCCTGACTTTTCTTTTGTAGCATCATCAGGAAGTTGAGGTTGTTGGGTCTTTTGTTTTGTTTATTTAGTTGGGTTCATAGACTGAATAAAAAAAAATGGACGTAGCCACTGACAGTGACGTCGGCCATTGGTTTGTGGACTGCGGTTCTGCTCTCCTGTTGCAACCACAGAGTTCAGTTACTATCTTCAGTTGTTGGTCAGTCGATCAGTTGACTGAATTATCTGTTGTATGAACTGCAGTGAAATTTTCCAACTTGGCTGGCATTGATTAATCTTGGTGTCGCCATCATGCCATCAACACAATGTGGAAAAAAATCTTAACAGTAATAGGTAACCCTAAGTTATAGCCTACACCCCAGCCCACATGTAAAAAGTAGAGCTATTATCAGTATTAGCAGAATGTATGGAAGGAAAATCGATGCGCCACGAGTCACAGTTTGAGGAAACTTAAAGAGGAACAATGGATCTTGTGATTGAATGACTCCAGTGTGCATTGTTTCTCATTTTATTTACAGATGGTATAGTCTATATACTATGATCAGAACAACCCAAAGTGGAAGTTTTGCTTTAGTCCGTTTTCCATTCATGAGGTGATTTCCTAGTAATAAACTCATTTTAATTTCAATTTTATTACTTAATAACATGTATGTACAAGTTCACGTCTCCTATCGTAATGGCTTGTGTACCCACAGAAAGGTTCTCTGAAACTGCCATTCATCATCAGGGGTCTCATTTATAAAACAGCACGTAGGATCCATACTAAAAATATATGTACAGACAAAATCCAAAATTGGTGTGCGCCAAAAAATATTCGACAGTTTTTAAAATCAGGCTTCCACCTTACCATCTGCGTCGCCAATTTCCTGTCTCCAAAATGTTCGTAAGCATGGGTCAAAGTTTCTCCCATCAAGTCTGTTTTTATAGATCACAGCGTTTCCGTGGTAAGTGGTGTGCGCCCTTTTCAGACCCATGTGTCAGCCCTGTGATAGTCCAGGATGTACCCTGCCTCTTGCCCAATGTTATCTGGGATAGGCTTCGGCCCCCTGCGACACCCAACAGGATAAGCAGTTATGGAAAATGAATGAGTGAATATTTATTGAGAGTGTGATCAGAAAAGTCACACCATCTTAATTATTTGTTTTAATCTTTTTGGTGTTATGTTGTGTCAATTTAGGGCGTGATAGGCACCAACATCACCATCAAGGTGCTGTGTGGCATAATGGGTGACACCTCCCTCGGGGATCCTTATGCCCGCTATGTTGCTGTGGCTCGCCTGATGATGGACACCTTCTTTATCAAATGCCTGGATGCCAGCTACAGTAACTGCCTCAGAGACATGACTAACACATCTTGGGTTGGGCCGGCTGCAGGAGGAGGTGGGTATGGACGTGTATTTTTGTATGTGCAGACGTGGTTATTTACATTGGTTCTGTTTTAAAATGTCACCTTAATAACTAACTGCTATTTTTACGTACCTTGTATTTTTGGGTCCATTTTGTTGGTAGGCTGTCTGGTGGTGTGTTTTTGTTCTTAGGACGAGGAATATCTGGCAAAGACTATGTGATGGCACACTGACATTTTTCCACTGTCGCCTTACAATAATACACGAGCAATCAATAGCAGCAGGGGCAGAAACACAATGTCTCCATCATGAGAAGCCTCAGGAGAGCAGAAAGAAACACAACAACATGACAGGTTATGTGTTGAGTGTGGGATGTGGTGACAGTCATTACGTAGCAAAGCCATTTCTGGGTGTTGTTGAAAGGCTTTTTTTAGGAAAGGTTAAATAAAAATAAACCAGGCAGGTTCTGGCAAAGTAGTTAAACCAAAAATGCATTACATCACGGAACTACTAAAAAAGTCCTGAAGTCACGTGAGAATCCCACGATGATGTTTTCTTCCTTTTGCGGTAAAGTTAAATTAGGAGCATTACACCAGAGGTTTTATCAGGCTTTAAAGGTCCCAAGTTGTAAGAAGTCTTTTTTAAAATAAAGCAGGTATCGTGTTATATATCCATTCATCCATTTTCATCCGCTTATCTGGGGCCGGGTCGCGGGGCCAGCAGGCCTAGCAAAGCACCCCAGACATCCCTCTCCTCAGCAACACTTTCCAGCTCCTCCTGGAGGACCCCAAGGTGTTCCCAGGCCAGACAAGATACATAATCCTTCCAATGTGTTCTGGGTCTGCCCCGGGGGCCTCCTACCAGTGGGTCGTGCCCAGAACACCTCTAACAGGAGGCGCCCAGGAGGATCCTGATCAGATGCCCGAACCACCTCAACTGACCCCTTTCGGCGCGAAGGGGCAGCGGCTCTACTGTGAGCTCCCTTTGGATGTCTGACCTCCTCACCATATCTCTAAGGCTGAGCCCTGCCACCCCACGGAGGAAACTTGTTTCGGCCGCTTGTATCCACATTCTCTTTAGCCTTAACAAGAATTGTGCAAATTTGCAGGAAAGCCCAATCAGTCTTTTTTCAGCATTGGCAGTATAAAAACAAAATCGGTGAGTGCAGCACAATCGCGCCTACCTACTTTTGTTTATACAGAATGCACCTTTTTCGGGGGAATGGGGGGCGTGAGCAAGTAACAAAACATGTAGCTCAGCGTGTGACGTAAACAATGACGTGGGATGGAAGCCGCGGCTGGTCAGTCCTTCGGCGATTCTCTTGTAAGTCGGCCCGTCCTTCACCGTCCCCGTCATCTGACGGTTAATGGCCTCTTTGTTTGCAAGGACAAGGAGGGCGCGCAATTCCTTGTCTCCCCAGTTGCTCATCTTTACCGTGTCTGTCAGGTTTGTGTTTCCCTCTTGCTACTAGCTGCTCGCTAATTCCTGCTATCAGCTGTTTCCTGTTTATCCACCGCCAGTGGCTCGCACATGTGGCGTCATCAACAGCTCCTCCCACAAGTCATCAACAGCCCCTCCCGTTGCGGAAGGGCGCCTCATTCTGTTTAAACTAAAATGGTTCCGCCAATATGTCTACACTACGAGGTGGATCAACTCGCCAACCTGGCTCTGTGTGTCTAAACGCTCGCAGCTTGCCAGCAAAACGGCCCAACATTCGCCGAAAATCTGGCTGTGTAAAAGGGGCTATTCTTTCGGTCACTACCCAGAGCTCATGACCATAGGTGAGGGTTGGGACATAGATGGACCAGTAAATCGAAAGCTTTGCCTTCCAGCTCAGCTCCCTCTTCACATCCGGGGCAGTGCCTGAATCACTACCGACACTACATCAAACCGCCGATCCATCTCACACTTCATTCTTCCCTGTCTACAGCAATACATTGTTTTGCTTCCATGCCGGTAGTTTTCTACCCAGAAGTCACTGTTGTTGTTAGCGCATCGTCACAGTGATTCTATCTGTATGAATGACATCAGCTGACAGGAATTAAGCAGGGCCCCCAAGCTTTTGCCAAGCAATGTGTTCCAGTGCCACTACAGTCATTCCCCTGGCTGCAGTGATGGTGTAGATACACCGAGACATGGAAGAGTAACCAGTCAGAGCAGACTGGACTTTTTCAGGAGGGGGGCTTAAAGAGATGGGCATTTCAGACAGAGGGTGAATAGAATATATTCAGGCTGACAGTTTAAGAAAAGCAATTTGTTTTTTGAACATTAAAGGTGTAAACATGTTCATTAAAACCCAATACAAGTATGAACCTTAAAATGAGCATAATATGGGACCTTTAAAACAACCAAGTGGTGTTTGTTTTGACATTCTGCTAATGAAAATAGACTACGCTAAGATTGGGCATGCTGTTTTTTGTAATTATGTTGTCTAACAACTTTGCGTGTTAAACCAAAAATGGCTTCTCTATATTCCATGTTGTGCCCTTGCCCTGGGCTGTGGTCCCAGTTCCCAGCTTCAGTTTCGTGAGTGGGAGGGCTGGAGGGAGGGTGATCACTGGAACAGGAAGTGGCCTCTTAAAAAGCCACTGGGATGTGTTCGCATTAAATTCCCCCGACCCCCCCCCCCCCCCTTGTCTTGTGGGTTTCAGTTGCACTCTTTCCTCTCTTAATTGGGGCCTGACTAACAGAAAGTAAATACGTTTTGGGTGTGAAGCCATTTTAAACTGACTGTAAACTTTATCTTCTCTGTCATTAGTGCTTTTGCTTATATATAACTTATGAATTGGTCAAGCTTGGGAAAATATTGTGTGTGTGTTGTCAGGGAGACAGTGGGTCTACCAGACCTGCACTGAATTTGGATTCTATCAGAGCACCGATTCGCCCAACCAGCCATTCACTGGCTTCCCTCTTGTGTGAGTACACCAAACATTCCTCTCTGCGTACAGTAATAAACTCATTATTATGTTTCTTATCCCCATTGGCCATTTTCTTTACAGTTTCCTTAGACGTTGCATTGTTGATCTGTGCTTCCTCATCTAGGTATCACGTAAAACAGTGTGCAGACTTCTACAACGTCAGCGCTGAGCAGCTGGCAGAGGCCGTGGCCCAAACCAATGAGTATTACGGTGCCTATGACATCCGTTCTTCCAGAATAATTCTTCCCAACGGGTCCATAGACCCCTGGCACGCCTTGGGAGTCACCCAGGACATCTCTCCTGACCTCCCTGCTGTTTTCATCAAAGGTGAGAAAGAATGCCTACAGGCCTTGACACACCCAACTGACTCCAGAGAACTCTCCACACCAGCAGATGGCGATAGATTTAAAAAGAGAAACTGGAAGACCGTCTTGACGCTAGTTAGCCAGTTAGCGCATTAACAACACAATCCAGTGTTGAAAGAACAGAGCATATTTGCTGTCCACCAGTGAACGATAACAGAAGCCGTCAGGAAACATTTCTGCTAAAGAACTAAATGGCTAAAGAAAAATAATCTGACCTTATGGAACAAGTTTGTTTTGGTCTCACTCCCTTGTTTGTTTACTTTCCTCACTTGTTTCTCTTCTTGCACTGAGCTGAACTGCCAATCAGAGTGATATCATTCATTGATGGGCTCCGCTGTTGCCGATTCAACTTAATGAATCAGCCAAAAAAAGCTGACGGGGTCAACGAGGGGCAGTGGCGTGGGACACACCGCACTTATTTTGTTCCTTTTTTTTTTTTTTTTCAACACTTGAATTTGTGCATTTTCATAAAAAAAAAAAAAAAAACATTTCGGACAAAAAGCTGAGAAAAATGCACTTTTGTCAAGATCAGTTTCAGATATACATTTTTTTCTCAATTCCTTACATCAGTTTGAATTGTAGAAATAACAATAATAATAAAGATAATACTTAAAAAATTATATTCTCTTTGAGGTATAGCGGAACAGATTCTCACATTCAGTGTTCTGTTGTTTCCGCCTCCTCTGTGGTCGTCTTGTCTGTGTGTCACTGTCACCGTCATGGAGATCCCGTTTCGTCCCCCCAAACTCGTTTGCTTCTTTGTCCAAATTGGATTCAGAATGTTGATCCGGCATTTTCGTGCAAGCTGATGAATCTTTGTCCGGTTTCCAGCTGATCTTCTTCTTGGTTTATTTTTGGACATGGCAGTGCTGTTCTATTTCACAAGATGTGTAACAGCGCCCCCCACCTTATAACAGTGAAAACATCAATCAATCAATCAATCAGTCAATTTTATTTATAAAGCCCAATACCACAAATCACAATTTGCCTCACAGGGCTTTACAGCATACGACATCCCTCTGTCCTTATGACCCTCACAGCGGATAAGGAAAAACTACCCAAAAAAAACCCTTTAACGGGGAAAAAAACGGTAGAAACCTCAACATGGATTGCTGGTATGTCTCGTCAATAGTGTTAATGTGTTACAAAGTGATGTAACCAAGTTACGGCTGTAAAGGCAGGAATGCAAACGATGCATTTTGGGCAGCTGAGGAGCTGTGTCTGTAGGGAGACAGAGCTTCTTTTGGCCTAGACTTTGGGCTGTTTTACTTTGCAGACCTTACAGATGCATAAAATGCTACACAAAACACTAAAGAAAAGGCAAAAATTATATTAGGTCCTCTTTAAGCTAAAATCAAATGTACAAAACATCTGATTACAATAAGTCCAGTTTTGTCTATTCTTGTTTATGTACAGCAGTTGTAGTAGGTGCCTCGAAGGTACACCTCTCCTTTGACCACAGTTCATCATGAAGCCTTTGAGGAACTTCTTTAATCAGGAACTTCTTTAATCAGTGTGTTTGCAGGTCTAGAATCTGTTGAGTCACACAAGTAGAAGACTGAATTAAATTTGTATTGCTTTTAACACACAGAAGCCAAGAAACAGTTTCAGAGTAGAACAATGGCTCACTTGTTCAACTCTGACTTTATTAGGTGGATAATTGTTCTCGTAACTCTGAAAATCTTACTTGTACTGTTTATCGCTGCTTTATCCTGTATATTTTTTTGTCTTATCCAGGAACAGCCCACTGTGCCAACATGTACCCTGCCAGGAGCGAGGACCTCCCCCAGCTGGCTCTGGCCCGTGACCACATCTTCTTACTGCTCCAGAAGTGGCTGAACCAGTGACTGACAGCCGAACAGGCCAATCGACGGCTTTGAAAAGCAAACTAATTACTCTTTTGTTCAGATTATTGACATTGGAGTGAGACTGCTTATTTTACTGCCACATTTATGACTCCTTGAAAAGGCACTTTACACAAGCATCAGTAAGTTCAGGTATTTTAAATGAGTGAGATGATGAATAAAAAATACTTTTTTTAAGACAACAGAAGCTCTCTGCATTTTCAATTTTATTCTGAGTGAACTTTTTAAAGGTCAGTATGTGTTTCTGGGCAGGGTGCACATTAAACTAGGAGTGGTAGTAGAGGTGTCTTTCTGAGACATGGTTCGGAATTGTCCCAGATAGCCTAGTTAAATAATTTTAAGGCGGCAACAAGTGGCATCATCCCAAAATTTTTCATCGCGCTCAATAATCATCATTTTGTAGGAAAATTTTCTTTTGTACTGGGGAAAAAAAAATTATGTAAGTATGTGAAATTGAATTTTTTCCCAGCATAGCATTTGCTTTTAGAAACAGTTTGCACAGTCACTGCCTTTTGTTGCATGATATTGACCAACCCTATCTGCATACAGGAGACTTTACGTGGCCAACTCTTGACAAATACATTTCATATTGAGAAACTATCTTTCACAGCGATCTCTGTAAATTTCAGGAGCTTTCAAAACCAAAACTTATCAGAAAGTCCATCAAAACCGTGACTGCACACATTTCACTGTAACATTTGATGGTCGACAACACACTGAGGATCATGCAGGCAGCAGTGAAAAAACCGAGACTAAACTTTGCAGGAGAGAATACGCTCTGAAATGGCTCCAGTTCATGTGTTTGCATGGGATACGTGTTGCACAAACATGCACACATCTGCTCTTGTTCAGCACAAGTTTAGTCTTGTTTGATGATAAGAGTGTAACGACAGTGTTGTCTTGGCTGCTCAACAGGAGCGTGATGATATCTCCAGCAGCACCCAGAGATGGAAACTGTCTAATTTGGACAGCATATTGCAACAGTCTCATCTTTTGTCTTGAAGTAGATGGATTTAGCTGAAGAGCAGAGTCTGCAACACTAAAGCGAGGTGGCCTTGCCTGACATGATGATATTCGACAGCTGTGTGTTCATTCACTACCTCCAAAACACAGACACAATGACCCCACTTTGCTTGACTGTGTTTGTTTTCACAACAGCACTATCTCTGTATCTCAGCTGGACGTGCAAGACCCCGACTCCAAGCACAAACCACACACCCACGAAGACTGTAGGCCAAAATCCTGCTCTGAGTCCACCCCCACTATGGGTGTCCCATGCTGTTGTTGTGAATTCCCAATGCCTCCACCTGGGTATTCAGTCAGACTGTGTGAAACTAATCTGTTAAAGCAGAGGTGCGGCCCACAAAATATACATGTAGAATGTATTATTATGGCGGCCCACAATCCAGTCTTTGTTAAGGTAAACATTTACAAAGGATTTAGCCATAATTGCCCATACACTCTCATTTAATCCCCTGTAATTCAAATCCCCGCGCACCTACTCATAATCCTCTCTTTGGCTGCAGCAGGCATGTAATTGAGCCACAGCCTCTCCTCAGGTGTGTGTGTGTGTGTGTGTGTCACCACCCAACTGTATCCCCTCACCAGACAGAAAAGCATCAGGTGGTCCTTTGTGAATGGACCTCAGATGTGGGAGGGTTTGCCAAAATTTAGCCATGCAGTGTTTATCCTGAGGAGGATATGCAAATACAAAATCACTCCATGATGAAACTCCCCCAAAGTGAGGTCAAGTAATTTGGGACATGAGGTAAAATGGAACACACCAGGTTTTGCATCTTGGGCTCTTTAAATATCAGCAGCCAACCACCAAACATGTTGTTGAATTGTTTTTACAAGTGTCTTTTACATGAAACAATCATTTTGATCGGCCTGAGATAACCAGTACAGGCAGAGCAAGGATTAGAACAGTCACTGGTTATATCATGTTTTGAGGCTGCAGTCAATTTCTTTTCTTTTTGGCCAAAAATGGCTCTTTTGATAGCAAAGGTTGTCGACCCCTGGACTAAAGGAATATGAACTTACAGGGTAATCGTGGTTTGAGGTAGTCAATAACTTGGTTTTAACATTGGCAACAGGACCAAAGGTCTCATTTATAGACATCCGTTACGCACAAAACAAGGCCTGAGAAAGGGGTATGCCACTTCCCACACAAAAGCTGTGATGTATAAAAGCAGTATTTATTTATTTTTAATATTCTTTGGTGCACACCTTTTTTGGCTTTTGTCCGTACATACATTGTTAATATAGATCATGTGCATTGCTTTATAAATGAGACCTCAGGCATCTCATTGAGATTATTTGTCTAAATGTGTAGCCACACCTTATAAAATGAAAGAAAAGAAAACAAAGGGACTGGGCTTTTAATTGAAGTTTTAAGGTACATTCCTTCATTACTGTCACTTCCTGTTGTGAACAATTTACAAGTTGTTAGCTGCGTCAAGTTAGCCAGAGCTAGCCAAAATCCACCGGAAGTAGATACGAGACTTAAATATTATTATTATTATTTTTTTATTTTTTTTTTACTTCTCACACAATACAAACGATAACTCGGCAAAGTACAGCAACAAAATTATATTACCATTTGAAATGGTTGTGTTATATTATAAAGTGAGTGAAACTGCATTTCGGCGGCAAGTCGTTTGGTTTTATTTTGAAAGTGTACCGGAAGCTGATGCTGTGTTACTGTGAGTTTCAAAGTAACGGAGAGATCCGCTTCATGCCCAGTTGTTTGGCTTGAAGGCGGAGTTCAGTCCAATAAAGTCGCCTCTGAATCAGCGGTGGAGTCAGTACTACTTCTCACTTTCACTGGATTAAAGAGTTTTTGTCATTCACATCGCGGACGAACATTTGTTTCTCGTTTGGACGGCGGCGGAAAGCGGACTAATAAAGGTTATAGTTTCACCTGCGGGATAAGTCCAAGTAACGTCACCTCGTGATAGGTAAGGACTGTGTTTTTAACTTACTTTAACAGTAAACTCAACAAGTACAGCTATTAAAACAAGCGTTACCTTAACGAGGTTTAGCACCAGCTTGTCGCCATTATTACAGCGCAAGAAGTTTCCCCTGGCCATTTAAATAAAACGTGTAACGTCATATGGCGAACATTAAATAATGTATAGCATGTCTGTCAGGTGGGGTTTGTTTGACACCTTAAATTAGATATAAATAATTACAGTAAGCATAGAAACATGTCTGACTAGGTTTAAGTTATGTTAAAGTGAGTCACAGCAATGGTTGAGCCACAAGTGCGCTTCACATCCAGTGTTGCTGCTTCCTTGGACTCCCTGCAGCAGGACGAGGTGCAGGTTTAATGCATGAAGCATGGTGGCTTTGTGTCATTTGTGCCAGTGCTGCATTTCCTGGACATTTGACAGACACACGACAAACTCTGGAAATTATCTTCCTGTTTTATTGCAGCATTTTTGGCAAACACGACCTAACGTTACACAGTGGCAATTTGTCACTTTGCCACCAAATGAGGGCTACACTGTGCGTCATTGTAGTCCAGCATAGCAGTTTTAATTAAGTAATGCTCAGTGGCTGGTCATACATATATATATATATATATATATATATATATATATATATATATATATATATATATATATATATATATATATATATGTATGTGTGTGTGTGTGTGTATATATATATACATATATATATATATATATATATATATATATATATATATATATATATATGTATGTGTGTGTGTGTGTGTATATATATATACATATATATATATATATATATATATATATGTGTGTGTGTATATATATATACATATATATATATATATATATATATATATATATATATGTATATATATATATATATGTATGTATTTTTTTTTTTTTTTTGATCAGAAAGTCCTCTTGAGATTAAAAATCTCATTTTCACCAGTGTCGTGGCCAAGACAGGCTGCAACATAGAACAAAAATGAAACATTTACAGCTCTAAAACAAGCTATACAAAACTCCAAATGAGACTGCTACAAAGACAAGCCAAAAAGCATGTTATCATATGCTGTAAGTGAACCATAAAAGCACAAAAGGGGCAGCTTCACATGATTACAGCTAAAATAAAACCTGACAATGGCATATAGATCATTGCGTACAAAAATCTTGCAATATATCAAGCCAGGGATCTCAAGTCTTTGTGTCAAAAGACCATCAACTTGTTAGATTTTTGTAAAAAGATCTTGTTTCACCTTAGAACAAACTGCATGTCGAGGCTGTGTCACTGCCTTTTCCAAAGCTTGTGAGAACGATCTCAGATTCAGCTGCAAATCTAATCAGCAACTAAACCACGACACGGCTACACACTAACCTAAACTTTTGCACAGCTCACTTTGCAACTCTGGAACAATAAAGAACGGTCACCAGCAAGTATATGTAGGCCTCCAGTTAATCACATACATGTATTACGTCTCTCTAAGCATGCAAGCCAGCGGGCATTCTGGCTGGCTCCTGTGGCTGCATTCATTCTGCTTTTGTGAGTGGGGTGCAGGCTGAATCATCTTCCTAAAATGGCCCAAAAGATTTAATTCAGTCTAAAATTAAAATGAAAGAAGAGCCCAGTTTCAGTGAGGTGGTTATGGTTAGACTAATATTTAGACATTGTGAGTAAGAGTTAGTCAGATCTTGCAGCTCTGGATGAACTGATTTATTGCTTAACGGCAAGTGATGGTAGATGTGATAATTGTAGTTACCCTCGATGAGTCATGAGAAAGGAATATCAAACTGTCATGGAGATGATTTTAAGGAATGTCTATTGTTATAGATTGATGTCTGTGGTTGTTCAGGTCTCATGATGAAATATTGATAATGCTCAGAGATAAATAATACATGCCACCAGTAATCCGTGTGTCTACTGTATGAAATCAACGGATGAGACTGGCATGGTTGTTGCTACACAATGCATCCAATCTGTTCTTTGTTTCTTACCAGGTGCTGTGGTGTTGAAGATGAAGCACCTCTCATTACTCTGCCTGTACGCACTGGTGGCCTTGTATGGCCATGAGGTCGTGCAGTCCCAGGCTCCCACCTACGGTGAACGGGGCTCTGATCTTGGCATACAGGTGTTTCAGCAAGTAGTCCAATCGAAGCCCCTGGAAAATGTGGTGCTTTCGCCCCATGGGGTCGCTTCCATCCTGGGCATGTTGCTACCAGGAGCTCATGGCGATACTCGGAAGCAGATCCTCAGTGCTCTCCGTTACAAGAAAAACGGTAAGGCAAGAGAAGTTCAGGTACTAGCGAGAGTTGCACTGATGAAAATTAGATGCCAGTTGTGTGTAGAATTACAAAATCATACTGTAAAACTTCAATTACTAGCCCGGCTACTATTTGCTTAAATTGCTGAATTCAACAGGCCTATATTTGGGACAGGCCTTTAATTCCCTTTACACAAAATATGATCAAATCGTTTGTTTGAATCAGTATGGATATTACTTAGGCTTCAAATAACATATTTGTTGTGTGTTACGTTATGACACTTGTTTTACAGCACCTGGCATACCAACACCACACTACTTTATCTTGTTGTGAAAAACACTTTTGAGTCTTTTGATCCGTGGACCCTTACGGACTAAAGAAATATTAATAACTTACCAGGTAACTGAGTAAAGGACATGTATGCTGACTTAATGACAGCTATAGAGGAAGGGAGTCACCACTTGTTTTTTCGTCATGCTGTGAAATCTGAAAGACTTACGATCTTCTCTGGTGCTCATGGTTTCAGTAAAATGAAATGAACCATACTAACGATGTGTAGCATGTCCATATTGACATATGTGTATGTGCATCTTAAACAGCTAACTAACCTAAGGTCAAGTGGGTAGTCAAAAATCTGGTTTTATACATCCAAAGAACTTCTATAAAAATAAACTTCTTGGCAACCAGACCAGGCCTCTATTTGAGACAGACATTGATTTGTGTAGCTACACCAGGCTAGTAAAAGAGACTGGGCATTTAATATGAACTTTCAATTAAAGTTTTACAGTAAATTGTCTCTCCTTAGGAGCTGAAGTCAGAAAATCCTCCACATATTTGGACATTTAAATCCTAAGCAGTAAACTAAAAAATAATTCAGAGTTTACATGATCCGCACAGGCCCCTACAAGATGTTGAAGAAGCTGCACAAGAACTTGACAGCTAAGTCCAACCAGGACGTCGTGCTTATCGCCAACGCCATGTTCAGCCAGGAGGGCTTCCCCATGGAGGAGGCCTTTGTATCCACCAACAAAGCCAACTTCCAATGTGAGAGCAGGAGCCTGGACTTCAGCAACCCCCAGGTGGCAGCAGATGAAATCAATGAATGGGTCAACAATAAGACCAAAGGTAGGAGTCATGGACAAATGTAAACAGCTGCACACACAAGATGGAACATTCTGTAAGAGTCCTTATAAAGGCAGATGTGAGGATGTATTTGACACAGTTATGATGATCAAAGTTTATAGTTGCAGGCAGTTACGTTTTTCAGAATGTACCTTTTTACATTGTTGAGAGAACTCAAACTAAGAGTAAATTCATCACAGCCAAATTTATTGAGAATGGTTGATATGGAAACAGATGTGACAGTTCTTGTTGTCCGCCTGTTGAAGCCTCATTCAGCTTTCCGATCCCCCTAGGGTGGAGTGTTCAGAGTTTCAAGGGGTGTGTGGGCCGCTGTATACTTACCTGCAAGTCTATTTATATATCATACATCAGAGGCAAACACATATTCAACCCACCACTGAACAGACCACAGTAGAAAGCCTCGACTCTGTAATGTGATCAGTTTCCTACTGCGTATATCGACGTGTCCTGATATGATGCTGCATTAATACTTCCTTGTCTGTGCTCCAGTGAATATGAAAGTGATGGTTGGTTTTTTTAATCAAACATTTCTGATTGAATAATGTTCCCATGTTGCATATTTATCCAGGTCACATCCCCAGCCTGATCAAAGCAGACATGCTGGACTCCGCTCTGACCCGTCTGGTCGCTGTCAACTCAATCTACTTCAAAGGCTTATGGAAGTCTCGCTTCCAGCCCGAGAACACCAAGATGAGGCCCTTCAACGGGGGCGACGGAAATGTATATAAAGTTCCGATGATGTCCCAGCTATCTGTCTTCAGCATCGGTGAGCAGTGATGTGTGAGAGGTTTCCACTGAGAGCCTTCTGTGTCAGACTATTTGAGAAAATATTCACTATGAAGGATTTTGCTTTCATAGCATTAACTTTACAGCCAATAATTTAGATATGTCATAATCCTGAGTAAGAGATCTACTTCATTACATTTCACCACCAAGTGATGAAGATATTTTGTGCCTTAAGTAGAAAGTAAGGTTTTGTTATAGATTGTAGTGGCATTGGATTCAGACTGGTTGAAATTAATTGGCCAGATAAGAAAGGAAAGAGCCAGTTGAGGCAAGTCAAATAAAATTACACTAAAATAACTGATTTTCTGTGCATGTTAATCCAGAGGGATTTGATTCATAGAGGCCTTCAGCTGCTTTCACCACAAATTATAAGGATTCATTCCTATTTTTAGGCATGCTGTATTTGTGGTTAGATTATTAAGGTATGTTTAGTCATACAGTATATTTAGTAAGATAACAGCTACTTGGGGTTTTCATGTAGTAGTACAGAAGGAGTGCTAGCCAGTAATTTAAAGTTAAAATTTTCTTGTGAACAAATAAAGCTGTCTGCAGTGATGTGGGCGCTGGGCAGGACTGTCGTGGTGAAGAGGGAGCTGAGTCGGAGGGTGACGCTTTCGATATACCGGTCCATCTACGTCCCAATCCTCACCTATGGTCATGAGCTCAGGGTAGTAACCGAAAGAATGAAATCTCGGATGCAAGCGGCCGAAATGAGTTTACTCCGTGGGGTGTCTGGGCTCAGCCTTGGAGATAGGGTGAGGAGCATCTGGAGGAGCTCGGAGTAGAGCCGCTGCTCCTTCACGTCGAAAGGGGTCAGTTGAGATGGTTCGAGCATCTGATCAGAACCCTTCTGGGCGCCTCCTGCACGTCCCACTGGTAGGAGGCCCCGAGGCAGACCCAGAACACACCGGAGGGATTATATATCTCATCTGGCCTGGGAACACCTTGGGGCCCACCAGGAGGTGGCGTCACTGGGGAGAGGGACGTCTGGGGTGCTTTGCTTGGCCTTCTGCCCCCGTGACCCGGCTCCGGATAAGCGGATGAAAATGGATTGTTGGACAAATAAAGGTTCTGTTTACATGTTTGCATTTCCTTCCCTAAAATACATTTACGAAGTCAATTCTTTAAGTACATCTTATCCTATACTTACCTCCGTGTTTGCTAGCCTGCAGTCGGTCAAAAACACCACAGGGTCCCTGTAACTCATTATTAAGTTGGCATATGTATCTTTGAGTAACCACTGCATGTTTGAGATGTCTTGGTTTAATCTTCGCTCAATCAAGCTTGAACCACAGACTGTATAAATAGTGGATGTAGTTACCATGATGTCACCCATTGGTTTGCCGACTGCCGTTTTGAAGCCTTGAGTTCGTCATTTTTGCCATTGCTATGTTGGGGTTTTTTGAAGCAAGAAGTGACCGTATTTGGACGAGAGGGTGGAGGTGTGGAGGAGCAAGTCAGCCTGTCACTCAAGCGACCCCGTCCATAAAAATGCGTAACTTAAGACCTCGATTAAATGTAAATGGGTGAGTTATGAAAAAATTAACTTAATAAATGTCATGAAAACCGTTTCTTGTACCAGGCTGTAAACATGTTTATTTCTGCTGTAAAGTTGGGCTGGTTGTTGGGCCTGTTTTGGAGCCAGCCTCATGTGGCCATTTGATGAGTTGCAGTTTTTGGCACTCCCACAATGGCTTCATGTTTTTTAGCCTCAATTTGCCACCTGGTTTAAACACATTGCATCAAGCATGCCTATTAGAAGCTGTTGCTATTGTCAGATCTGCCAACTTGATCATTTAATGATTAAATTGTTTTTAGTTTTTATAATTCAATCGCGTCAATCACCATTTTATGACTCATAGTTCAGCTTGTGTTCAGTTGTAAGAGAAAGCAGGCTGAGACATGCCTCAACCGTAGGATATTATTTAGTCCTGTGTGAAATGAAATGATATACTAGTCAGTCGTCTATATTTAGATGAGTTGTCAGAGTTGTGTTCGAGTGCTGTGGGTAGATCCTCCTGCAGTGCTGGAGTTAAACTAAGGCCATGTTCAGCTATGAGGCACAGACATGTGCTTCTCTCTTAGCGTCCTGCTGTGTGCTGGCTTCAGTGTACATAGTCTGTGACTTGTTTGGATTATCGTCCCCAAATTGCGGCACTTAGGTCATAAAGAGTTTGTAAAAGCCCTAAATCATTTAGCTATGGCTCAACACAGTTATGCTCTGAGTATAATGGGATTTACACATACTTGGCTTTATTACTTTAGAACATAATGTGGCGTGATTTAGTTTAATGGCCATATGAAGCATGACAAACTGTGTAGACACAGTTGAATGGATGTTTGCTGTGACATTATGTGCTTTGTTTGGCCAAACGTAACTTTCACATCTAAGTTAAACTGTTCATTTGCCATTCTTATTTGCAGCTAAGTGCCGTACGTGATGGAAATGTGGTGTTATTTAAAAAGTTAAAGGACCTATACAGTCCAGCGCACTAAATGCCATCTCAGGCTTTAAGCTATATTCACAACATGTTTGAATGGAGAGAAAAGCTCTCTAAAATGCATCTTGGAGGGCACAGCAGAAGTCTACAACTATATTCCTGTGTAAAAGTCATAATCTGTGTGACTTTAATTTCACCATTTTGCTATCTCCTCTTCCTTAAACTAACAACCTGTTGAAGAGGACATTTTGCTATGATAAACATCTGCTTTCTGGCAGGTCTTTTCTGAGGAAGAATCTGTTTGTCACCAGGAAATGATGCATTTTCCGTTTCTAGTTTGTTTATATCAAATAAGAATACAGAGCAGCGGTAGCCGTCGTGGTCAGAGAGACAAAGAAAATAGTGTCACCCACAGACACACAAAGTTCTTTAGTTCTGTTTCGGTGGTTTGAGTTGAAGGTGTGAGAAAGAATAGTATCAGTAACATTGTTAACACTGTGCTACATTACAGAGAAATACAAAACCGTACTAATGAACCTTCATTAATATAGGCCTATATTTTATCTCCAAGTGCACGTCACACACTGAGCGAGCCGCCTGTTAATGACGCTGTGGGCTAATGGGCATGTAGCTACTTCCATGTTTCAGATGATACGTCATGTTTGTAGTCGACCAATGAAGATGAGTTTACATATCACCTTGGGTTCGTCCTTCACCTTCTCAAAATGATCCCACACTTTGGATTTCCTGCCCGACATGTTATTAACTAGCCTGTGGAATAACCGCAGGTACCAGCCCTGGAAATTAACCTGACTCCTGTCTGACTGCTGAGTGTGGTCACTTCCTGTGTCTGTCCTTTCAAATTAAAGTTACACATGGTCCAGTCATATTGATTTATTTTGACGGGATGCACTGCAATGAATGAAACAGACTGGAGGCCTGTCTATCAGTGGCCTACAGTCTCTACTGTTTGCTGTTATCACTTAATGTGATAACAGCAAACACGTCACAGTACGTACGACTGAAGTCTAGGAGGGCTCAGTCTACACGTCCAGAGGGTGAACATTTGGATTCAGTCATCCCTGCCATTATTACCCTGACCTTTGAAACTACTAACTTTTAACCTCTCCTTCTCCACCAGGCCTGGCCACCACACCTCAGGGACTGAAATATAAGGTGATTGAGCTGCCCTATCATGGCAACACCATCAGCATGATGATAGTCCTGCCCTCCGAAGAGGACACCCCTCTGTCCCGTGTCATCCCACACATCAGCACAGCCACAGTGCAGAGTTGGACCAAACTGATGCACATGAGAAAAGTCCGCCTGCTCATCCCCAAGTAAGACACAAACACACAACAGTAACTGTTCAAACATCTTTGACCGAATGCAAAAATAACACTGTGTGCTTGTTTGTGTTTATGTCTGTAGGTTTACCGCTGATGCCGAAGTAGATTTGGAAGCCCCCCTGTCAGCACTGGGAATAACAGACATGTTCATCCAGGACAAAGCTGACTTCAGACACATCAGTGAGTGAAAGCACAAGTAAACCAAAACCAAATGTGACACACTGCCTCAGAGTATTTACAACAGGTTTATTTGGATATGAGCAAGGCTTGAAAATATGAGAGCATTGTTGGCTGTTTACTGCAAGAGTCAGTGAGAGGTACGTGTCGCTGTCCAGTGTGAGAAACTGAATCACTTGTGTTCTCTTTGTTTCCCACAACTTTCCCTGAGTGATGGACTGAGAGGAGCTCTAAATGTAACACTGCAGTGCCACCATGTGGTGTAGTCTGACAAGGGGTCTATAGGACTACTCCAGGAAAAAAAATCAGCTAGGGTCTGTCTGACAGATTTCGAGTGTTACTCAAGTGCCATCATGTGGTGCAATATCAATCTGTTAATACCTTAACTTAATAATTAATTAAGGCTGTTATGACTACACAACATTTTTCTTGTGCTGTCATTATTTAGGATATGAGGTCCACCTGCATGCTCGACTAGTAATGGTTGTATTACTCGTATTCCCTGTATGTTACGTCGATCCCATCCCCTCTCTCAAACCAGTTGGACACTGGAAAGCCTCGTGTTTGCGTGTGTCCAAATTCAATCAGAGACTCTACGTGAAGTGAAGGAGGCGGGTCAATTTAAAACCAGAACCAGTTCCACATCGAAATGGATGGGAAGCGAATTCTGGTCTGACTGCGCCATGAGGGAAATAAAGGAAGAACAACTTTTTCCACACACACATGCACAAACAGGATCTTTACATGCATTACATGAAGAGGTGTCAGAGCGAGGGGGCTGCCTTGGACAGGTGCCCTGAGCAGCTGGAGGTGCAGGTTCTTGCTCATGGTTACCTCAGCTTTGCATAGGAGGCGAACTGGCACCTCTCCAGCTGCCAGTTCACGCTCCATACTAGGTCTTTACAGGGACTTTAACAGGCGACCCTCCGGGTTCCCAGCTGAGTCAAGTCCCTGCCGCTAGAGGAGCTCTAACCAGGCTAAAAAAAACTCAAAACACCCGTGTGGGTAAACCATGAGCATGCAGGGTGTGGTTTTATCTTGTACACCAGTGTTAGTACTTACTAAATGTTATCACAAATGAGTCTATCATACCCACCATGTTGATGTGGAGAACCCTGGCTAATCAATATTAGACTGGTAATAAAAGGCAATGATGGCATGCCTGTAAAATAACCTGTTGTGTGTGTGTGTCCAAAGGTAGAGTTTACAGTTGTTGTTTCCTCAGGTGCTGAGCCTTTGCACGTATCCAGGGCGCTCCAGAAAGCCAAAATTGTGGTGAATGAAGATGGAACAAAAGCAGCAGCTGCCACCAGTAAGTGTTCTGTGAAGCCTCGTCCTGGACTTATATGTTGATCACAATACAAAACTGTTGATGAGATTCTTTACGTTGGAAACAGTGTTGTACATTAACCTATGCTGTCATGGTTCCTGACATGTTTTTACAATGTGTTTGTGTGTTTAGCTGCCATTCTGCTGGCTCGGTCTTCTCCACCGTGGGTTACAGTGGACAGACCTTTCCTCTTCATCATCAGACATAACCCAACAGGTACAGTCGACTGTTTCTGCCTGAGGTTACCTTTAAAGGTGTATATAATATATTTATATCAAAGATCTAACATTTGTGTAACTACTTGAGAAATGTAACTTGCACAAAGCTTATAAGATTACTAAAATCTCACAGTCTGTTGGAGGCTTTAGGGTCAGTCAAGCCAGTTCATGAAAAGATATCCTGGGTCAGTTGAACTGGCTTCGTAGCACAGACCTCAGGTGACCCAAAGACAGTAGTGCCTGAAGAAATGAGTGTTCGACTCTGATGAGTTCTTCCTGTCTCTGCTCCAGGTACCATTCTCTTTATGGGACAGATGAACCAGCCTTGAGCCCAGCCATCACTGGCCAGCCCCTGGTAGCATCAAGGCCAGCACGAAATTCTTCTACACTGCCACGCATGAACACACATACACACACATACACACACACACACACACACACACACACACACACACAGACTTTGCTGTAGACTTATGTACAGTGTGGACATGTGATGTTATTTGTTTTAAATATTGCTTTTTATGTTACCCATTTTCTGTAACGCATAACATGCTTTATAAAATGTTTTGCAGACTAAATTTCCAGCTGTTTTAATTTTTTGTATACTTTTTTGAATTTATTACATTTTTAAAAAAGACTTTGAATGTCATTTGTGTATTTTCTCAGCTCTGGAGTAGGATAATCAGTTTATTTATCACATTACTGTTTCAATTTAAAGTTCTCCGCCTCAAGTCCTGTCACTCCAGTCGGTTCTAAGTTTCACTCCTAAGTTATGGCAATGTTCAGTATGAGCATCTTGAACATCTTGTGTTCAGCTACTTTACAATGATTGTTTCCCTCACTGAGGAAGTCTTCTGTTATCATACTTGCTTCATACTTGATCAAATAAATACACATATTTATAACATCACTGAGTTTCTGGTGATTGTATTTCTTACAAGGGAGTGTTTGTCTGTTGTTTGCATTTTCAATTATTACCTGTTCAGCTACAGAAATTAATTAACGTGCTTCAGAACAATTCATTCAACTTTATTTGGGAACTATTAAGCAGATTTACTCACGTTTAACATTTTGCTTTTACCGTGGATAAAGTGGGCATACAATATCACTCTGGACCTGGAATCGCAGCATGGAAAAAGCTCATTCTGTGACTCAATCTGAGTGAAAATGTGCGAGTAAATTAAATTTTTGGGATAGTGGCCATATCGATAATACAAAATTAGAGATCATAAATGAAATGTAATATTATTTAAAATAAATCTGAGTATTCCAATTTGGTTCTAATGTTTAAAAATATAAAATAGACACAGAGTTTGTCAAAAGAGTTTAAAAAAAAAAACTTATTTCAGGTTTGCCGCCATCTTGGAAATATGGGAATTAAAGGAACAGTTTCAGTTTTTCAGTTTATTATTATTATCAGACTCAAGGTCCATACTAAAAAACATACAACACTCAATACAAAAAAAACAGATCACTCAATCAATTAACAACATATCCTAGACATAAGAGATTTTTAAAATAATAAACACATTCAAAAAGAATAGAAAGAAGGAAAAAAGAAAACAGTGCTAAACAAGACAATCATACCAATGTTTCCACAAAGGTGACCGATATCTCACATCACTGACACGAGGGTTAACCAGCTGAGCAATGATGGCATTCTGAGAAGCATTCAGTCTGCAGATAAACTTGTACATCAAATGTCTAAGCAAAGCCTGAAATGAGCTGACTCTCACCTTACAGAACAGCTCACTTGCACTACACCATCTCGGCTGTTTCAGTAGGATCCTCATGCAATCATTGTAAGCAACCAGCAGCTTATGAATGCTCGCTTTCTTAAATTTACACCATAATGGGGCAGTATAGAGTGGGGTACAATATGCCCTAAAGAGACAGATCTTCACTTGGTCTGAACACATGTTAAATTTCCTTCTCAGCATGTTTGCCTGAGCATATAGGCCTCGGCACTGTCTATTAATATCATCATCATCAGTTAATTGATCTGTGATGAAATGGCCGAGGTATTTTGTTTTAGTACAGACATTCAACATTTGTCCTGTTAGATAAAAAATTGTAAATGTGTGGTCTCTATCCTCTTTAGTTCGACATAGCATAACCATACTCTTCCTGGCATTATACAATATATCATGGTTGATCCCATACTCAGAACATATATTGAGCAGTTGTTGCAATCCAGCACTGCTGGGGGAGAAAATTGCCAAATCGTCAGCATACATGAGATGGTTTAAAAGAGTGTTTCCTATTACACAGCCTGTTCTACAGGCGCCTAGTTGATGAGAAAGATCATCCATGTAGATGTTAAAAAGGGCTGGAGAAAGTAGCCCCCCCTGGCGGACGCCATTACTAACACAAAAGCAGTCGGAAACTCTGTTGCCCCATCTAACCTGCATGCTCTGGTTAGCATACCAATACGCCAGTATTCTTATGATGCTATTAGGCACACCCCTTTGACTCAGTTTAAGAAACAACTTTTTGTGATTGACTCGATCAAAAGCCTTCGAGGCATCTATGAAGCTGATTAGTACTGAGGAGTTTTGTCTTCTGTACAGATCAACGGCCTCTTTTAGAGCATAAATACATAAGTCCGTACCATGCTTAGACTTAAATCCAAACTGGTTATGTGTGGTGGATACAAATTCATATAGATGGTCCAACAGGATCTTTTCCAGAATCTTGGAAACCACACTGGCTAGTGCAATAGGCCTATAGTTGTCCATGCTCCCAATCTTGCCTGCTTTATCCTTAACATAACAGATGCCTCCAATCATAAAATTAAACATTTTAATGTGTTTCTTATGGTCAAAAACCATAAAATAGACACCAAACATTTGTAGCTCATCTGGTTCAAAGGTTAAAGCAGAAATGGCTATATTTAGCTATATATTTACCACATTTGGTGCTTTTATCACAACTGAGCGATTGTCTTGTAAGCTGTGCCACCGCAGTATCACTATATTTGCATTTTTTCTTCAGTGTTGTGGCTCTTGGATGTCTGCTGCTTATGGTCTGGCACCTGGTCGCTATATTTTTACAAAGCCCTGACCTCACCTGAGCGCTGTGGGGTCACATGCCCAAAATGTAACGAGCACAGAAAATAAGGTGATAGGGAGGAATCGCAATATTTTTGACCAAATACCTTGATATCAATATTGTGACAATATTGTAGGGTTGACTCTTAGTGCTTTCACAAACTATTTACACAATGAGACTTTTGATAAATAACCATCAGTGATGTGGCTATGACTAAGTGAGTAAAGGTAAATTATAGAACAGCCTGATAAGTTCAGAAAATGACATCACTTTACTGTAATGCAGCCTTTAAGACCAGGAAAAGACAACACTTATTATATTAGGATATTCAAGATCTAAGATGATATATTGTCTCACATTACTAAATTGATAGAATATCAATTTAGAATATCAATTTATTAATATTATTAATATGGAATGTTTTTTGTGATTTTGTTTTTAGCTTGGCTAATAATACATCCTTGATTTATTTATTCATTTCTGCCTATTTACTGAAGGGGAATAGTAGTATAATGACTGCTATAATTAAGTTAAATAAATATTGTCACAGTAAAAAATGCGCCTAAACTAGCTACTAGATATGGTATTGTCTTGTCACATGATCAAATAAAGCCTTGACATTAGACAACATTAACATACATGTTGCCCAACAACCATCACTACATACCTGTATATAACAAAAATATCAAAGAAAATTATTATTTACTTAATTGAATATTTTTTCAAATATACAGTTCATTCATTCATTTCCGTAACCGCTTATCCTTTCCACTGGGCGAGAGGTGGGATACACCGTGGACAGGTCACCAGACTATCACAGGGCCAAATATACATTTAATTTAAGTTTATTAGTTAAGTTCATGGGGAATAGGCATTTGAATTTTGTTATAGATTATAATGGTGACTATTTTACTCAAATAAGAGAAAAGAAAAGGAAAAAGAAAATCATGATGGTCTATACTTTCTCTATATTTACGCCCCTGATTGAGAATAAAGTCAGGGTATTACGGTATCTGGTGAAACTGCTCGTGCCCCAGTCTTGCGGTGATTACGGTAATCCTGACAGCGGCTCCGGGTGTCAGCTGATCCTCCTTCACTGGCGAGTGAGGAGGAAAATCAGCTGAAGGAAAACACTGCTGGATACTTCAAACCATGGCTGCGGAGATCCACTCGAGGCCCCAAACCGCCAGACCGATCCTTCTCAACAAAATCGAGGGCCACACAGACGCTGTCAATGCGGCCGTTTTAATACCAAAAGAAGATGGAGTGATCACGGTCAGCGAGGACAGGTGAGTTTCACCAAGCAGGCTAACGGTAACGTTAGCCTATCAGCAGTAGCTAGCGGGCTCGGTCTATTTGCTGGTTAATACAATCATAATTCCCGGTACCCTGGATGAAAACGGACAGAGGAACAGAGGAACAGAGGAAACAACAGGTTTTCTCTCCCTCCCTCTCTCTATGAAATATTTAGGTTGTGATATTCCATATGGAGCCGGTGTGTTAGCAAAGGAGGGTGTGTGAGGGGTAAAAATCCATGAAGAGTAAAACGTCCCCGTAACATAACCGCGATCAAACAACCGACCGTAATATATATATACGGTAATATTAAAATAGATTTTTATTTTATAAAACTGGGCTCTACGGTTCAACATTTGTCCACGCAGTAGTATTACAATGAGTTGGGCTGTATTGACGTAGCTAGTTAGCCAGCTAGCTACTTCTCATAGTAAACAACGCACTTTCCCAAAAGCTATTGCTACCTTCAGGGGCTCCTCGTAATCTATAGAGGGTTAATTCTTTTAATGAAACGGACCTTGCAGAAAAGATGTTGATTGACTCATTGTGGTTTGATTTTATGAGAACAACGATAACTAAGGGTGCCCTATTAAGTTGTTTATTTTTCTTGTTTACTTGTTGCTTTATAGGAACTGACATCTAAGTTACGCATGATTTAATACGCCCCTGAACATCACATCTTGACAATCTGGGTGCAACAGAAAATGCTTGTGGAGTAATAAACAACATAAAGTAAATACCATGTTTTCAACCAAACTTGAAGGCAGCAGATAAACTATTTGATAACTCTCTTCACTTCACTGTCTGTGGCAGCAGCAGGGGCGTAAATACAGACAATGCATGCAGGCAAAACACACATTAAACACATTAAACATGGCTTAATAGAGACAATTTCAAACCCAAGTACACAGATCAGCTTCACTATAACTTGCAGCATCCACAGACAAACACTTGTCTTTATCTGGACACATTTCCCCAGAAATACAACATGCTAACGTTATTAGCACAAGCCTATGGCATTTTACATTGAATAATTTAGCCTAGCGACGAGCATAGATTTCCTCTGCTCATATGAAGCCAGGATAAATCACACACAAGACTTAAAATGCTATTTTCTGGAGGCTTTATTGTCTTCGCAATTAATTGTTTCTTATCTGTGAAATTAAAGTAAATAAAAGCTTTGTCTCCACTGAGGGAAATGGTTTCAGCTTACAGAAACAGACAGGAGCTCAGCGTCGCTGTGATGTGTGGTTACATTTCTGGGGAGGGGCACGTCAGGCTACGGCGTACGGTATGGCGACAACTTGACGCAGAAGTATAAATCCCGCTTGAGGCCTCCAATAATGTGTTGGGTGGAGAATGGGCCTTCATGAGTGACTGCCAACATGGAAATATACCTATGTTCAAAGAAGAACTCTCATTGAATTAAATACAGTGTCGTTTGCTATATATGCCCTTGAAAAAGTCAAACCAGTCTACATCATGATTTTTTCTTTATTTTTTGTAAAATAGTCAACAGCATCTGTAACAAATATATATATATGTTTGTTCAAAAAAACTATATAAAACTATTATAAGTTTTCAATTAATAATTTCTTATTTTCTGTATTAGTCATACAGATATTCAATGATGATTGTTGGGTAATATGTATGTTGATGTTATCAGTGTCAAGTCTCATGATCTCTGATCATGTGACGAGACAACATGTGTACAAGCGTGCACTGGGGCCCGTCACAGCGTTAGCCAGATAATTACAGATGTGAAGGTGTAAGCATGGTCACATCTGTCTTTCACATTAGGGCTGTCATGCTTGGTTACAAGTGTGAAGAAGCAACATCCTCATTTATAAATAAAGGAACTTGAAGGCTGTGAAGAAATGAGATGCAGTTTCCATCACACATGTAACCGACTTCATATTCAATAGGGAAGTTGCGGGGTGATAATGTAGCAGTCTTACATTCAGGTTCCTGCATGAAACAGGTGCTGGTTTTGATATTGTGTGTGTGTGTGTATGTGTGTGTGTGTTTGTGTGTTGCATAGCAAACATTTTACTGGAACAGAAGTAAAACCTTCAGCCTGATTTCTTAAAATGGTTGACAGTAGCTTTTTTTAAACTTGTATGCAGCAAAGGGTTATGGATTGAACTCGAACCCGCAACCACTGCTGCAAGGACACAGCCTTTGTTCATGGAGCGTCGGCTCTGAGCTGGACGCCCCCCATAACAGTAGCTCATTTTAAATGCACTTGAACTGAAAAGTTAAAGGAACACTTCACCAACTAAATGACCATTTGTGTATCAGTAAGTCATGCTGTGTTACCTTAAAGTCATGCATGCATCCATGGAAGACTGTGAACATATGGATTTATTGATGGATTTGGGACCACGTCTAACAACAGCAAAACCTTTTAAAAACATCTATTACAAACTGTCACACAGCTTGTGCGGTACAATCCAAATCTCATTTACCTAGTTGTGTGCTCTGTACTTCCCAAATACAGGCATTTTTGTTATAAAACCATAGTATTGAAGTCTGGCTTTGAAGAAAGTATCGTTAAGTTTCACTTTCAGTTCAGTTTTGAATAGTAAGGTTTTAGCTTCAGTGCATTTGGGAAATACTGAGCCTATGACTGGATAAATGAAACTTGATAAGTCTGCACAATTGACATACAAATGGTCATTTTGTGTGGTTAACATGGTTTTCAAAAACACAACATGATGCTACATTTGATCTTTGCAAAGTTGTCCATTTTTACATATTATTTTTAGAGAGGGGTGCTGAAATGTGCACCATATAAGTGTTAAAATGTATCAAAGAACAGCAGGGTTTAAGGTTTAATCATCAACAGTAACATTAATGCAGCTTGTGTTCATGACTTTGGTGTCTTTGGATAATACTAAAAAAACAATCTGCCAAGAATAATTTTCACCAGCTGAAGTTTTTCAGACACACAGTTAATATAGTAGATTCGTCACCCTGCCCCTGCCAGTGCTGTTTTGTGAAAAGAATCAAGCATTGTGTGTGAAGAGATTTAGGGCTGGTTTCCCAGATGAGGATTAAGCCCAGTGCCAAATAAGGGTCTCTCTCCAGTCGATATTTCCATCATGTATACTGAAAATTCTATGTTTCATATTAAGTATATATTTAACTGCAGGATAGGTCCTGTAAACAGCAAGTAAAATATTATTATTAATCGACCTAATAAGATAACACAGACCACAGAATGAGAAGACACTGGAAATTGCATTGAATGTGTTGTTTTCCATTTTCCCTCAGAACCATCCGAGTTTGGCTGAAAAGAGACAGCGGTCAGTACTGGCCGAGCATCTACCACACAGTGTCCTGTAAGTAAGACTGCACTGCTTCATTTAGAAGGAGAACTGCAAATATGTGTGTGTTTACATGATTGACTGTGTTAGGGAAAAAAGGAATACAGCAATACAGTGCACGTCTCTCCACAACATGGCGTGTGTGTAGGGACTTCCCTGCTCGTGGCTAATGTATACTTTCTCTCAGCTCCGTGCTCCTGCATGTCGTACCATCATGACAGCAGACGCATCTTCATAGGCCAAGACAATGGAGCTGTTGTGGTGAGTGAAGCTAACTCAAATGGCTTCATGCTCTTGGATCACTCTTTAGTTTGTTCAAGTAGTCTAGTCTAAAAAAATAACCTACATATCTGGTTTTAATAGACCACAATTTGAATATTTGGACTCCTCTACATGCCTGCAGGGCCAGGAAAGTTATTTGATTTGAAACTTGTTTCTTTTTTGTGTGTTTGCTCACCTTCTAGGAGTTTCTTATCTCTGAAGACTTCAACAAGATGAACCATGTAAAAACATATCCAGGTGAGATATCAGATGACGAGATATGATCAACTTGCTGTCTTTGGTTTAATTGTACTCAGTATTTGATGATCCAGGGGCTTTGGTCGGTTTAACAGTTGATTGATTTGCAGGATGTGCGGAGAGTTGCAGGATGACGCTATAAACTAATTGTCTTGACTGTTGTGTTCAATAAAAAATCCCCAAACAAACATTCCCCAAATAAACAGGCCTTTACAAAACAAAGTTCAGATCAGTGGGGTAGTAAATGATTTCATCATCAACAATAAACTAAGATTAACCAAACACACAGCAGTCAAAGACTTGAACCCTGTGGCGTCTTCCACGCCTTCCTTACACAGTGCACCTGCCTTTAGTTGAAGGTTCCTGAGACACCAGGTCAGGTGATGCATTAAAGTCACTCAGAAAATAGTAGGGAACTAGAATGACTTGCTAGAAATGACTCTCACACATTTGTTCTGTGTACTGGACTCAAAATCACAACTGAAATTTCAAATATTTAATAAAAGCAGAGTATTAACAAGATCTAGCGCAGCTGACAAAACTGCTTTCATGTTATAAACCCTTCATTTTATTCTCTGTCTTGTAGTCATTACTGCATCTAATCAGACAGATGTGTGTGTGCTTAAGGAACTAAAGAAATTCACTGATCATGCTTCTGGCTTACAGTCTTTGTTGTTCCTTCCGTTTGTTGGCACATCACTGTGTTTCTTATCGTGTCATTGCAGACAACTCTTGGTCAGCCGAATAGTGTGAATCAGCAGCAGGACTGTGGCCACAACACAGTGTTGATTAAATTTAATTCAGGGGCCTGTGGTCGATATGAGCCGACTCTAGTAAACATCCCCATTGTCTTTTTCTTGGCTGCATGGCGCTAGCACACTGGCACTGTTTGAGTGTTTAGAAAGGAGGTGTGCGTGTACAGAAGTGGTGACACTGATGTGCTGTGGGAATTTGAAAATAGAGTTGAATCTTAAAGACAACGATATATTTTTATGTTTTCACTCTGCAGCGATGATACTGGCTCGCTGATCATTGAGTTGATATATCGATCCAGATAGATGTATTGTTACACAACAGCCCAGGCAGGCACTCATTTATATTCAATACTAGAGCTGAAGCACAAACTGATTGGTCTACTAACAGAAAAGTAGTCTTCTCAAATGAGATGATTTGCTGCTTTTTTCATCATTGCAGAGTGAGAATCTTTGGGTTTTGGACATTGGGTCTAAAGCCTTCTCCAGACTTAAGTGCACACTTCACTGTGCAACATGGATTTGATAAACTTGGGTACAACATCATGTTTGATGTCTGCAGACTGTATGATGACAGCGCCTACTGAATTACAGGCTACAATGTACGTTAGCTTCCCATTCTGAGTGTGTAAGGATGCTGCACAGGTTATTACTTCTCCAACTGTGAAGCACAACGTAGAGTTCCATGCTTCATCCTACTTATCTTTACGCGATCATGGTCAGAGCTGGAGGACACATCATACAGGCAAGGCTTCTGCTGCCACAACTCCACAAGGTTTTCCTCTTTGCTGGAATCCCACACATTTCTTTTAGCGTGTTCTGCCTCCATGGCGAGCTGCTATCAGTCTATGTGTTTGGGTTTAGCGCTGATCAGTGTGTCACTTCATGCTGCATTTCTGTTGGTTGGTTAGTAGGCGTAGGTGGTAACAGCAGACACACAGTGAGATGGTCATCCCAAATTTCTGACACTGTCAGATTTTATCCCAGGCTGTCTTTGATCACAGACCGTGTCAACGTCCATCCTTGAACCTCTCTGACTGTGTGATGCAGGACCACTGTTTTAGAGTCACGACCAAAGATATCACCACGTTTCCCATGTTGGTCATCATTTGTCGTGGACAACCCAAACTGGCACACTGTTTATCGGGTTTAACAGAACAAGACCTCTGAAAATGTCAGTTGTGATGTGCTTTTTTCACAGTTTTTCAAGCATTTTAAAGACTAAAAAATTAATAAAGGAAACAATCTGCAGATGAAAATAATTGTCAGTTGCAGCCCTGCAGTCATAATCTTTGTTTGCATCTCCTGTGTCCGTTGTCATAACTGGTAGCTTATGAACAGAACACAGTTGCTGTGACTGCATCAGCAGCCTCTCAGCCTCTTCAGTGGAGGATCATATGGAACTAATGGGCAGCCTGTTGCTGGTAAAACATCACATCAGCGTCGCCACTGGAATGCTCCATCTGGTTTCCACCACTTGTAGCAAAATCAAGCAGCGGAGCCTGAACAGTAAAAACATGAGTCACTATCAGATCAAACAGCCTCAGGATGTTTCTGTGCACTTAAAAGTCAGACAGGGCTTAACATCTTCATTTGCCTTTTGGCAGTCAGTGTTTCTTTCTTCAGAGCTGCAGACGAGGAAATATTGACCTTTCTTTTTTTTAAGCAGCCCATTAGCCACTGCTTAAAAACAGCTTACATAGTATGTTCAGTCGGGTTGTAATTGATGTGACAGAGTGATGGAAAGGATTTTGGAAACTCCTCGATGTAGTTCAGATTAATTAAAAGCAAATGTGTTCTGCAGTGTTATGTGAACATGGTGACAGTGTTCTTTTGTTTAGTTGAGTTTATTTCAGTCATTTTCCAACTTTTAAAACACAAATATACTGCTAGATAGACAATACATAAACACTGAGTTAATGTTTTTTAGCATTATAAAAAACAAAACAGGACCCAAAGGTGTTAGCTGAAGCCTTAGCTTATTACACCTGCCCTTTTAACATTCATTGTTTTTGTCAGCTTCCTTAAAATATACAGAGCAATAAGAAACTGACGTAACTAAGTATATATACATTATATACGCCTGTTGTCTGCCCAAATATCCCAAACACATTTAAAGTTGACTCTGGTGTTCATACTTCAGTTTTATATTTGTTAAACATCTTAAGATAAGACAAAAAGATAATAAACTTTATTATATAATCATAAAAAGTGCAATAAAAAACTCGTAGTGTAAATAGTGCAAATAAAATACAGTAGTGCAAATTAAACTCTCACAAATAAAAACTTAAGTGCCAGTAGGAACGTACCAAGTGTGCAACAGGTCAATAGTCACAATAGCAGCCCTTTGTGTTTTAAATATTTTTTTTTATCTGTAGTGTGTATTGCACACTTTCACTTCTGTTTCTAAACCACTCCACAAATGTACTCCACATACTGAAACACATCTTTGTTCTGGTCTTTCTGTGAACATACAGTGTCCTCTCAGTTCATACTGACATTGTCTTATATGAAACAACCTCCGGACACAGTCTGGTAACATGCTGTTGTTTGCTTTGTACATCAGTGATGCTGCTTTAAGATCCACAAGTTCACTAATTTTGAGTGCCTGTGAATTTATGAATAATTTATGTGGCTAATCAGCTCTGTTTATGATTCTGATCGCTCTCTTCTGAAGCAAGTTAATCAGATTTGTGATTGTTTTATGTTTTTCCCCAAACCTCCACGCAGCAAGTAAGTAAGAATGTCTTGATGCTAACAAGAACACCACACCACTCCACAAAGGACAAAAATCATCATTGACACCAAGAACAGCTGCAGGTTACAGGAAACAAAGTAGTTAGTTAGATCTATTTAGGGATTGTTTCACAAAAAATGTGTCTTAAGTGCTCGTTTCCAATTCCACGAGCAAAGAGTCTTTCAGGAAAAGGAGCACTAGAATAAGAAAGACACTGCCCAAAAAGATTGTGATTGGTTTAAAGCAGTTGTTCCCAACTGGTCCAGCCACGAGATCCAGCTCTCTCCTCAGTCATTAGATCAAGGTCCACACAGTTTAATGTATTGAGCGTCATACATGTGTTTGGCCATGTTGTCAAGCTAGTTTGCCGTCTCCTTTAGGTAGCTGTCAGTTGTCTCTATAGAAGAGCACTTCAAAATAAAAGCTCTGTCCCGGAAATTCACTGTACTTCAAAATAAAGTGTGTTTTTTACAGACTTGACATTCAGAATGGACCTACGACCCACCGGTTGGGAACCACTGCTTTAAAGCAATACAAACAACCAGAAGCATTTTTCTCCCTTAGCACAAAATTATGATGGATTCAGCCAGACCTTCCTCCAGCACTGGCGCAGCACTAAAATGAAATGTGCAGAGAGGTCTGGCTATACCAGACTACCTTAGATGTGATCCCCAGATGGGCCATTAAGACTGATGAGTGCAGATCGTTTGAAAGGATTCGTCTGTCTTAGTCTGGATTACAGAGACACTTAGCAGACTCTCTGGTTGGATCAGCACATGGAAAGGGCAAATTAGTCTTATCCATGGTGGCTCAGATATAAAGCCCAGTGGAACAGATGTGATCTTGTTTGATGTTCATCCACCGTGACTTGTGCATGTTTAAAAATTAATGTGTGTGTGTTTTGCAGCCCACCAGAACCGTGTGTCAGATATGGTGTTCTCCCTGGAGAGCGAGTGGGTGGTGAGCACTGGCCACGACAAGAGTGTGAGCTGGATGTGCACCCAGAGCGGCAGCATGCTGGGGAGACACTACTTCACAGCCTGGGCCTCCTGCCTACAGTATCCTTCAATCACTCGCTGTGTGTGTGTGCAGTGTATTAAGAATATGAATCAGCTAAGTAGTGATATGTAGAGTCTGTTTCAGCCCTGACTGCCCACTCAGATACGATCATGAGACGCAGCATGCCTTTGTTGGCGATTACTCAGGACAGATCACGCTGCTGAAACTGGAGAAGCAGACGTACTCCACCATCACTACACTGAAGGGGCATGAAGGTAAAGACACACACTGCACGCACACACCTGCCTACACATAAAGAATCACATTTATCATTGGCACAGAACTGTTTTCTCCTACCAAAGGTGAATCGCACAAAGTCTCAGAATAAATAGTTTGCCTCACATACTTCCACACACACGCAGGCTCCTGATGCTGAAGCCAGATATGCAGATGTGGTCGCGGTAAATAATAGATGACCCAGATTCCTCCACATAACTTCATCATGCAAGAAAATGAAAGAAATCCAATGTGATGACATATGCTCTATGGATTCCTTACAAAGTTTAACAGCTTTTAAACATCATTAAAAAAACACTTATGTCATTTTAAGTGCCAAAAAAAGAAAGGGCCTGCATACATGAGGTCAAATAGAGCATTGAGCCACAAAAGCATCACAAGGTCTGACATTGACTTTCGAAGTGAGTAGAGCTCTGATAGCAGGATGTGAAACCACTTCTCCACAAGAAATCCCATCACTTGGTTTGGAGGATGATGACTGTGATGGAAAATGTTATTTCTCATTCGGCTGTGGAAATTCCCACATCTGCTTGTTTGAGTTAAGATCTGGCAGCTGTGTTGTTGTATTGTTATTCATGAAAACTCCCATGAAAATACAAGAGCTTCATCAAAGGATGAACGCGTGACTCAGATGGGATTCATGCTCAAGGGTTCAGTGTGCTTGTGGCTGAGCTAAGAAAATGTATCCCACAGCAAAAAATGAGCCCCAAGGGTGCTCTACTGTGTGAAACAAACACTTCCCTCTGTTCTTCTTTGGGCACTCATCACACATGTGCTCATGAGCTTGTTGAGAAGAGGGTGAGGATGACTCGTCGGACTTGATGACGATCTCTGTTTCATTTTTCCATTTCTTTATTCCTTTTTGTCAACATGAGTCAAGCTCTTGTGCGTAAACATCAATACTGATATTACAAACCTTGAAACCCACCACTGAAACTTTTACTTTAAACTTTCACTTATCTGTTGGCATTATTTACTTTAACCTACATAAAGCCTGCCTCTGTACGGGACCACATATATTGTATGCTGTAAATTTATACTTACCTGCAAATCTTGAATAAGAAAAAGATGATTTGTCCAAAAATGAGTCTTAAATTTGGTTAAAGTATTGAGAAAAGCTCTAAAAAAAAAAGCATAAAATTTAATATTCTTATACCCGTAGACACCCTGTTACCAAAGACATATCATCCACAGGTCAGCCAGCTGGGACAGACATTGTAATTGTGCTCTTGCCTCTTGAAATATAGAAAATATAAAATAAATTTGGCCTAAGCAGTATATGCTTTTCATGCCTTCATACTTGCCTTCAATTCACTGGAGTACACAGTGTGTAACTGCAAGTGATAGAAGTCATTGTACCATGCAGCTTACAATTTTGGGTTGGGTGATTTGTTAAAATTTTCCAACCGGCCACTCTTAGCCTAGCAACCTGCGATAACCGATATATTCGTGCAGGTGTGTTTCGGCGCCCTCTTCGTAGTTTCAGCTGGGAGATGTATTCAAGCAGAAAGTTTGTCACATTCCACAAGTTAAAATGTCACAAAAGGAAATATTCCTGCACCTATTTACTTATTAAACAGAAAAATACAACCGTGCACTTCTGAATTCAAGTTCAAGTTTCTCTTTTCCACCGAACTAAGAGTAGCTTAGTGGCCTTGATAACTCATAAAACACATTTCATTCAAACTCAGAAACAAAATAAAACTCACCAGATTTGTCTCAGTCCGTCTCCCCACTGTTTCAACAATCAGCAGCTCTGGTTTGGTTTGAATAAAGCCTTGATTCACTGAGTTATGTGCGAAAATATGCTCGCTCTACATGCTTTTTGTCCTGCTATCATCCTGCTGTCACTGATCAGCTTTTTACTATTACTGTAGCGTTACCCCCACCACTCACCATCACCATCTTCATCAGCTGAGCTTCCTGTTCCACCAGTAAAGAGTGACCTCTGGTGGCGCATGCTGTACACTACAATATATTGCCTCAATGCAGCATCTCCGTATCAGTTTGGTAAAAGAGGAGCATCTGTATTTTCGAAGGTATTTAAAATCATGCCATCGGGATTTCTGTGAAACTTTGATAACGCCCAAGCCTAATACAAATACTTCCACCAATTATATATTCTTTTTATTTCCTGCCTCTCTCTTTGATCTCTGTTAGTGCTCATGATAATACATATTAATATGACTGATAATAATACACATTATTGGGTGTGGTGTGGAGTTCAAGCTGTGCACAAGCAGGAGTTCCTCCCAGATATTCAGTGGAAAATATGATGGATTGAATGTGGAAAAACAGAATGGAAAGGTCAGAGCTCACCTTAGTCTTTCATCAGAGTTTTTCTGTTTGCTCTCAGCGGAAGTGGTTCTTTTTTAATATATTTTCGTGTTTAAATATTTGTCTTTCTTTTCTCTGATGACAGCTGATGGGAGCATGCCTTCAGCAGAGGATAGTGAAGTTATATTTAGTGTTTTGTTTGGTGCTTTTCACCACATTAGCTCTAAACAATGTCAATAATGTGGATAGGAATACCGATCCCTGTGTGTGGTCTGGCTCCCTACAGTTGTTTATCATAGTGTGCTGTCTGTGGCTCTGTCAGAATACTTTGTGTAAAAGGCAGAGTACCCTAAAAGGCTTTAAAAGCCTCTTCGATGACAAGTTTCCATGGTAGTATGGTGCACTGTGTGAATGTGGTGGCCCTGTGACTCATGTCACTGCCAGCCTAATCAGTCCACCACCACCTGCCGCAGGCTATTATTCATCATATGACTGGTCTCACTTCAAGAGCTTTATTGTCCCAGAGTCTCAGTGAGTGCTGAAGGTTTCAGTGGAAACATGGAAAGCATTAAGTTGTTGCAAGTTGACTTGTTCGGAAAATCTGTGAGTCAACAAAATCAGAAGTACAGTTACAGCATTTTAAAGGCATCAGCTGTTTGTTGTAACAACATAGCTGTGTGCTGTTGTTGGCCACGGACAGAGAACGAGAAGGCAGATGGTCCGTGCTGTGTAGTCGATCAGCTGAATACAACAGAGTTCCTGCTGATTTAAAGCCAAAGGCCAAGAATAGACATGTAACTTTTAGTGATGCACAATATGGATTTTTTCAGTCAATACCGATAATGGATAACGGATAATTACCTGTTTCTCATGGCTGATAACTGATACAATAACCGATCATTTCACATTTTTGCATTTTAAACAGAAGTGTATAGCCTGTACTTCATGCACACCGGAGAGTGAGAAAGGCTGCCAGCATTAGGCTGTGGAAAAAGAAGGGGTACTGTCAAATGGCCTACCCTCAATGCCCGGTCCCCATATTTCCCAGTGCTACAGATAAACATAGTAAATGTGAGGATGTGAAAGTAAAGTCAACTTTAATCAGTGTATGATTTAAGAAATATCTGTATCGTCACCTACATTTCTTTAAACACATCCAGGCACTGTCTCATCACCAGATCAAAGCACCTCAGCACCATAATGTTGTCTTCCTCTGGAACAGTGAAACACCTCACGTTTTGCTCTCTAGTCAGCCTGCAGCAGTTGTTCTTCTTCTTCTCTATGTTTATTGGCCGCTGTCAAACCAACTTTAGAGGTACGTGTGCTCCCACACACTATGTTGGGGTGTGTAGATGCTGCCCTTGTTAAGTCAGTGAAAGCAGTTTGACTTTGTGTTATCTGCACTATTTATCGGCTATGATTTTGATTATCAGAATACCACATAATAGTAGAAACGTCCCAGTATCGAACAATAATTTATCAGTCCGATATGTATCTGTGCATTCCTAATAACCTTTGTCAGTTAAAAAAAGCTTTAAATGCTAATACTGTCACTCCTTAAACTGTTAGCAATAAAATCTTTCAGTGGCCACCTATATTCAGACCAGTGACAGCAGCCTTTGGTCTGTTTTTTTATTTCTAACTATGTTTTTAAATATGCACCTTGTTTCAGGATTTTAATTTGGGATTGATTTTTTTGGGGGGGGATATTCCTTATTGTTTCTCACATTTTTTCTGACTGGAACTTTTTAGAGTGTTTTTTTAGGTACCTGAAAAGTTGGTAAGCAATGTCGGGAATGGCAGTCAGAATCAGAGGAAACAAGAAATTTGACTCACAGGTGTTTTCACACAGGAGCTGTTTGCCCAGGGCTAAAAAAGCATTAACACTGGCACAATCCTGACACAGCTGAAGTGGGCTAACCCTGACTTTGGCCAAGGGCTTAATGGCCCTGCTCTGGAGTAGGGTTAGCCCCAAGTCTGCAGGGTTATTCCCTGAAAATGAGCTTACCTTAGGATATCCTATTTATATACTTTATACCTTATGACATCACAAGTTTAAACTTCTCTGGTTTTCGGCTTCAAGAGAGAGTAGGTAGCAGGGCTGTACCCAAATATTCGGGTATTTGAATATTCGTTTCTATGGGCAGGTATTTGTGATGAAAATTTTGTATTCGATATTCATTTTTTTATTTACTTATTTTTTTTATTTATTTTTTTTTTTACATATTTTTTTGGTGCTAAATGTAGTCTTTTTGTTGTTGGTAAATGTAGGTTATCAATAAAAATCTAAACTTTTAAATTGCATTGTTAAAAATGTGAAAATATAGTATCGCCTACCAACGGAGCTTGTGCACGGCAGGCTTGAGCGCATCCGTCTGAGGCTGTGGATCAATGCCAAGTTTTACCACTTTATCACTATTCCCTCTAACTTGTAGCTGTTTTTTCGTTGTCTTTTGAATTTAATATGAATTATGGAACCGTTTTTGTCAACGTTTGTTTCCCCCATATTGTACAATAAATTATTGTTTAAAGTTTCAACAAGTTTCTTTTGGAGTGTGTGACACAAGCGTGTTTTGAAAACGACCGCGGACTGTCACCCGCTCAACGCATCAGTACCTTTGGATGCAGTGACAGTAATAGATTATAGATTAATAGATTATAATAATATGTCAAAATATCATTTACAGACCGATTTAACAGACGATCACTGCTGCCCGACCCGCAGGTCCATTTGCGGGTCCTGCGGGTTACGGGTCGACCCGCGCATCACTACTCAGCTCAGTCTATAAAGGCTGTACACAACAGTAAGGCTATAGACATTATATTCTATTCAGGCCAGCAGAACCAGCAGCGCATCGGCTCTACAGTGCACGGCACTGCTGATTCACCATTTTATTGCAGCACAGAGTGTCTGCCAGCAACCAATTACTTGCAGAGGCTTCCTACAACTTGTTTCAACGGTTCCCATTTAATCAGAAGACAAATTAAACAGGATGACTAGCCAATGTGAAAATCAAAAGAAAGCATAGAATAATGTACTGAAGGAGACTGTTGTGCCATCACATTTTTTGTGGTTTGAGGGCAAAGAGAAGCCAAACTCCGCAATACAATTAGGTCAGAAAAAAACCCGGAGTCGGGACAGCCCTAGTAGGTAGCTCATGTTCACAGATCTTGATTGCACTTAACGAGGCCATTAATTAACATGTTGTAATTTTTAATTTAAGCGGTGTTCTCCTTTAACATGAGTTACGTGTTCTTACTGACGTATAACCCAGGGCTAGTTGAAGCACAGTGTGAATCTGGGCTAAGGTTTCCTTGTTGCTTTCAGGTTAGTTAAATAATAAATGTTTATATTATATTGATTTGGACATTACACAATTCTAATTGGGCAGCTCTTTGCTTTTCCCAAATCAAGTATTCAGGATGTCCGCTCTGTTAACAACATACTTTAAACTCGTAGGGTGGTAGCCTGGAGGAGCGCCACACTCTTCAGCAAGCGAGGAATGAAATACTCCTATAACTGATCAAATAATGAGATCTTGGTCACATTAAATCAGTATGGTGCACAACAATGGAAAAACAGGCCTCATTCAGATTCAAAGAGAGAGCGTCCTCCAGCTCTAATAAGCTCCAGGTTTAAGGTGTTTGGTCAGAGCTTCCTGTAGTTCTCCCAGCAGGCACCAGGTGGAGCCAACAGGTCAGATAATAAATGTCCCTTAAGAGACAGAAATAACCCATGTAACAAGTGTGTTTCTTTCTCTCCTCTCTTCTCCAGGTAGTATAGCGACCCTGTGGTGGGACCCTGTCCAGAGGCTGCTGTTCTCAGGGGCCTCCGACCACAGCGTCATCATGTGGGACATCGGGGGCCGCAAAGGACGAACGTTACTGTTACAGGGACATCAGTAAGTCCATCTGTGCTGAGTTTACGTCACCTCCTTGGTGTTTGTCAGGGACTGGGAGGGTTAAAATCAGAAGGGAAGGTGGTGTCAGTAACAGCTGTCCCCAGGCACTGACTCTGCTTTCATCTCCACCTCTCGGCCTTCATGCATATTTCACCACCTGTTAGTCCCCCTCCCCCAGTTACAGGAGTCATCAGCAAAGCCCATGTACACTGACGTGTGCAGGATTTACAGTGCAGAGGTTTGTCTCTCAGACACCTGTAAAAATGAGACTTGTAATGCCCTTGTGGTTCTGACAAGTCCTAAATCCTGGTATAACCCGGCCTTTAACTTTTTTGGCACTCCTTTTTCCTTACACTGGATTTTGCCTTTTTATCTTTTGGCATTTGAGTTTAAAGTTCGTCTTTATACTTGGTGGTGCTTTGTGTATGAAAGCAGTGTTTGTCATTTTGGGCCACAATAAATCAAAGCAAGCTGACCCTGATTCTCTAACTCTTAACTTTGTGTGTATTTTGGTGCTGGCAGGGAGCTTGTAGTGGGTTTATAAAGTACTGGAAATGTTTGCCGATTCATGAGAGCTGCTTAGACTGAACTACACAGTAAACAGGAAGCCTAAATACCAAGACAGACTGTGATGAGAGGCTGTAGAGCTGCAGAGCTTGGGTGTTGATTCTCACTGATTTCTGCTGAAAATATTGCTTAATTTAGGTTTAAATTATAATTAAATTATAATCCTTGTTGCTTTCCTCCCTATTCACTCATTCTCTGTATTCATTGTCTCCCTCAGTGAGCGTGTTCAGGCCCTGCGTTACCTCCAGTTGACCAGGCAGCTGGTGTCATGCTCAGCCGACGGAGGCATGGCAGTGTGGAACATGGACACACAGAGAGAAGAGGTTTGCATCACTGTTACAACTGCCTCACACATAAAGAGTGTAATGATACAGTCAGCTTAGACTTTGGGAAATACAAGGTTTGGGTACATTCTTGCAACATGTGCCTTTTATTTTCATGCTGCTTGCATTGGTAAAGGTGATTTTTTTGCAGCACTTGTGAGTTTCTGCATGTTTACTGATGGCCTTCTACTGCACGTGTCTCTGCAGGCGCCCCAGTGGTTAGACAGCGACTCTTGTCAGAAGTGTGAGCAGCCTTTCTTCTGGAACATAAAGCAGATGTGGGACACTAAGACCCTGGGGCTCAGACAGGTAGGAGAGTCTGACCAGTGTCTTCAGCAGTATTGACGCCCTCAGCCCACCAGTCATGCTAATATAGGAGTGTTTTTCCTTTGTGCAGCACCACTGCAGGAAGTGTGGCCAGGCTGTGTGTGGGAAATGTAGTTCTAAACGCACCACGTTCCCGATCATGGGCTTCGAGTTCCCAGTGCGGGTGTGTGACGCCTGCTTTGAATCCATCAAAGATGAAGAGTGAGTAAATGGCTTCTCCAAGTTTTGTAATAAAACATAACAAAATATGTTGAGTTTACTCAGAGCAGCTGTGATTAAATGCTGTGTGTGTTTGTGTGTGTTTTGCGCAGTCGAACGCCATTGGCCACCTTCCATGAGGGGAAACACAACATCGCCCACATGGACATGGACCCATCCAGAGGCCTGATGGTCACTTGTGGAAGCGACCGCATTGTTAAGGTCAACAACAGTTCTTTGATACCAGATAATTCATGCATGTATTCAGGCAGTGTCACACACAGAGTGATCACACAAAGACGAATCAAACCAGCATATTTTTTAAGCTGTTTATCAGATTTAGATTCCTGGTGTGGAATCAGAGTGTCTGCAGGCAGTATGTGAACAATCCTTCATGCACTGCATCCCACTGTGTCAGTTATTAAACAACAATATAGACACTCTGAAAATTTTGTAGTCACTGTGGTGAACTTAGGTTCATGTTTGCTACACAGAGGAAACAAAGCAGCAAAGCTTTCATAGGAGCTCCTTAAAACCACTGCTGCAGCATAATCTACTCCTCTGTCCATCTCATAGACTGTATAAAGAAGTGGCTGTAGCCCCAAGGGGCTCTGAGAGAGCTCCTAACTTAGCCTGGAAATTTATAGTAAGGAGTCCTAACTTAGGAGTGATTTAGGAAAGTTCTCAGAGTGACTCTGAGCAAGGAAGGGACAGAAAGTTTTACCTTAGTGAGGAGGTGTGGTTGTCTCCATTGCTAGGTGTGATGCTTTCTTTTAACAGATGTGATTGGTTGTCACAGACACGCCCCTTTGTGAGCCTGTAAGGTGTGGACACCCAGTAGAAATGAAATTAACTGCTGACAGTTAAAGGGTTGTCAGTGTTAGTGTGATCACTGCTGATGGAAAGTTGGGACAGACTCAAGTCATCTCTGCTGCACGGTTGTGTTTTTACAGGTTTCTATTTATCTTAGTGTTGTGATCATTTTATTAACTCACTGCCATCCAGTGCTTGGAGAATATGTCTCCGACCTCTTTGTGTTTCCACCATTTTCTCCTCTGATTAAGAAACTCTTAAGCCTCTTAAAAGTCCCCGTCCCTGCTCCTAACAGTTTGTCACTTTAGGATCTCTCTTAAGGTCTGTGATCCTTTGTGATAACTTTTATCTCTATAAGAACTTAGTCTTAACTCAAAGGAGAAATTCTAAGAAAATATCAGGATGCCAAGAATGTTCTTAGATTTTTTTCACTAAGAGCAACTCTTAGCACTTGGAAGCTTTGTGAATACGGCCCTTGGGACTGTATGATACACCGTTTTGATGGCCAAACTGCCAAATTCGAGGCTCCAAAACAGGTCCACAAACCAGTGGGTGACGTCACAGTGGCTATATTCAAGCAGACAACTGTCTATTCTCCATTAAACTTTTTCAGTAGGGCAGAAAGAAAAGAAAGACTTTTCTTTATATATCACTCCGATGTTCAAGTGTGGAGGTCTTGTACATCTTGTAGAGCTTTTTTGTAAGAATCATTGCTTTCTTTCTGTAAATTTCCATTGTGCAATTTGGTTAAAATGATCAGTAAAACTGTCTCAAAGTCTTAAATCTATCAGATTAATAACGTGTAAACATCCTGCAAGTGCTGAAGCAGTAACACTGTTCTCTCAGTGATGATGTAGAATGCTCAAACGCAGCTTTGCACCAGGCCGCTGTCATTATTATTGGCTGTTTGTCTCCACAGATCTGGGATGTGACGCAGGTGGTTGGCTGTAGCTTAGCAACAGGCTTCTCCTCGCGCTGATTGGTCCAGCCCAACTACATGCCCCCCCCCCTTCATGCTCCGCCCACTCTTCCACTGTCATGGAAACCCCTCTGTACAGTACATCTCCCCATCACTCCTGGGATCCTCTGCTACAACCAGGCCTGCTCTCGGTGAATGTGTGTGTGGGTGTGTATGTGTGTGTCTGTGTGTGTGTGTGTGTATCGACAGTCCTCCACATTCAAATCTTTACTTTCACTAACCGTCAGTCCTACATGAAAGTGTGTGTGGCTAATTTTTCGACTTTTTGCTCTGATCCGAAACAGAACCCGAAGCACAATTTTGTGTGTGTGTGTGTGTGTGTGTGTGTGTATATGTGTACATGTGTGCATGTATCGTAATGGTTTCTCCTGTTGGGAGGAATAGTATTGGTATTAGTGTTTACATTATATTAAATTTTTCCCATCCTTCTTTTGACAAAGGTCATTTTTTTTATTACCCTCATACTGTAAAGTTAGGTTTCACTAAAGCGCTGACCTGGCAATCCTGTACAAACATACACTAGCTTGCTTATTACTGTGGCCCACTAACTACCTATTAATCAGTCACTGTAATGTAACAAACAAACCCTAACCATCTGTATATACCCCAGCATCATGTGTATAGTCAGTCAATGGTTGCTTGAAATGACTCACTGATCAAAGCGATCAGCTTTTTCTGTCTTTCTTTCCTCTCTTTTTCAGCTTTCTTTTCTTTCACTAGTTGGCCTTAAATCACTCTCAGGAGGTTTTACATCAGTAGGTTGTCACTCAGCGGGGGCTCGTCATGTCAGTTGTAACCATAATTAATGTATAATCACTCAGCGCGATAAGGGAATCAATAGAACAGCCTCTTTTTTTCATATACAAAGTAAATCTCTTGATACACTCAGAGATGCTGCCGTTGAAATTTGATGTTTGTCAGATGCTTGCATGACATCACTGACCCAGCCAGGTGAGGCATGGGAAATATGAAAAGCATTACCATAGTAACATGCACCGACAGCAGCAGCATTTAACACCCTGTTGCAGCCGTCCTGAGGTGGACCAGTCAGAATACAATTCAAGATTTGAGGAGTTGGGATCATTTCAGCCTCCAATATTGTTTTGGCAACAACAAGTTTAAAGGGACAGTTCACTCCCAAATCAAAATACATATTTTCCTCTGACTTGTGTTGCTGTTTATCAGTCTAGATTGTTTTGGTGTGAGTTGCAGAGTGTTGGAGATATCAGCCATAGAGTTGTCTGCCTTCTCTTCAGTATAATGAAAGTAGATATCACTCGACTTGAGGTGCTCAAAGTACCAAAAAATGTCTCTTCCAGACATCATTAAGTGGTTACTCAAGATAATCCACAGACTTTGTTTTGAGCAGTTTCATGTAGAAACTATTTTCTTCCCACCTTATCACACACGCTTCCTTCTGTGTGGTGATGCAGTCGGTGGGTGTAGTTCGGTAGAAAGTAGAAAATAGTGCCTACCTGAGACGGCAGTGTATTTAGAAATCCAGACGATAAGATTTTCTATAACCTCAAAAACACAGATGCATATCTCTATTAAACTCGTACAGAGAGGCTGTATATCAGATGTATTATACATAGTGCTACTGGTGGAACAGGTCAGCTGAGCTAGGAAACATGGCAACTGCAGGTGCTGGGGATAACGTTACAAGACTGTCGATGTGAACAGCATAGAGAGACCGCAGAGAGAGATCGGCGTCATTATAACTTGCAGGATACAAAGACACAGCATTTGTCTTTATCTGGACACATTTTCCCCACAAATACAACATGCTAATGTTATTAGCATAAACCTATGGCATTTTACATTGTATAAATTGGCCTAGCAGCTAGCGAAGATTTCCTCTTCTCATATGAAGCCAGGGACAACAGCAACATTTAACAAAGGTAACGTTAGAAAATTCAGCTCCATTACAACTCACAAGGTTCACTGACAAAACAACTGTCTTATACTAAACACGTTTTCCAAACAAACACAACATGCTAATGTTATTAGCACAAGCCTATGGCATTTTACATTGTATAAATTAGCCTAGGAGCTAGCGGAGATTTCCTCTGCTCATATGAAGCCAGGATAAATCACACACATGACTTGTGTCACCGCGGTGTGTAGTTTGTGTGACATTGGTTTGCTGCAGAAGTATAAATCCAACTTGACTAAGAGTTTCTGTTGATTTACAATAAGGAGTGTTTTAGGATGAGTTAACAAGTCAGTTAAGATAGTAGTTTGTTGAAGGCAAGACACTTGACATTTTGTTGATTGTTTTAGAGCATTCATTGTTTGTTAGACTTAAAACATAGCAAACTGGGAGGTCTGGATTATCTTGAGTGATTGGGTCATAATTTTCTTTTTAGTTACATTATATTCGAGAGAAGGCAGACATCTCTCAAAGTCATCTCTCCAACGCTCAGTAACTCACACCAAAACAATCTAGATATATAAACAGCAATACAGGTAAGAGGAAAAATATGTATTTTTGATTTTGGGGGTGAAATGACTCTTTAAACAATGTAACAGATAGTCTCTGTGAAGAACTTTAATTGTGTATGTGGATATCACACAGCACTCAAGGTTTATACCCAAGATTCTAACACCTCATGAGAATTACTTTCCATCTTTAAGTAAAAAAAAAAAAAAAAACATAAATATTGCAAGGTTTTTTTTTGTGGTGCAAAATTGGATCTCCTCTCACTAGAAAGGCACTTAGGTTTTGGAGAGGTACTCTAAACTACATGTAGCACTAAATGCTGGCATGTTGAATCGTCCCCAGCTGAATGGTGGGTCAGATCAGAGCTGCCTGTGTTCCTTCAAAAGCCTTAAAGAGAGAAGGACACACTCACAAAGCCTTTTTAGTGGTTTATCAGTGCTTACGACTGTTCGCTCATGCTCATTCATGCTCATGCACTCAGTCTGTTCTGAAGCTCTGGATGTCTCGTTTGCATTTCCTTTCATCCTTTTGTTTTTTTGGTTTTTTTTGCCCTGAGCTCTCCTGTTCCCTCCCCACACACACACACACACACACACACACACATCTGTGTATCAAGGATGTCTCATAACACTCTCACCACTGCACTGAATTGCACAACTCGTGGTCTTTTGTCTTTGAATTAAACAACATTTTTTTGTAAGTTCAGATTTGGGTTAGGTAATAGCTGGATTCGATGTAGCGTCCCTGTAAATAACAGCTAGTATCTTCTAATGTTAGACTAACGCTTGCCTTATTCTAAGTGGAAATAAATAGCATTATAATGTGGGAATTCCTGATTTTCAAAATGTAGTCACATTCCAGGTTTTTGATCATGTAGTGTATATTTATATTTGTAGTAAAGTATTTATCTATTATCATTGTAAAGTGTTGTTTACTTTTCTTTGTGCCCATTCAGCAGAAGTAGAACATGTCAAACATTAATGAAGCACATGCAAACTGAGTGATGGACTGCAGTGTCAGATCAGGCAGTATTTTGCATCCTAATGCGGACAGAGATTGATTGGTTAATCAATATGACCACTGTTGTTTCCCATCATGAACACCTTTCTCCATGATAGTTAGATGTCACACATTAATACTTGGGGTTAGACTGAAAGCTGATATTTATTCATTCTGTCAGTGGCCAATATTTTTACATGAATGTTCATTATGTTTAATTTTCTCATTCACCTCCAAACATGAATTCTGGTCAAAGTGGAAAGAACTTTTTCTCCATCAGTGTCTACGTCTGTATTCTGGTACAATCAAACATGCCTTAAAATACTCTTCTTAATTATTAAGAAATACAAATGTTTTTAAAGCTCTATTAATTGACTGATAGTTGTTTATGACCACTTATGTGCAGCCAAACAACCTGAAAAAACTGACGTCTCATTTTACAAAGATGATATGGTGAATGTGTAATCAGGCAGCTGCCTTTTTACACAACGTGGAGCAACATAATAGACCAAAACGATACACAAAAAAAAGAAAAAGCTAATGTGCCCCATATAGCTACATAAAACTTCAAAGTTGGGTGATGGTTCTTCTTTCTGTCACTAAAAACAACACATCTCATGTTCACATTTAGTAATTTTATTCAGTGTTAATATAAAAATACTTGATTTGTGCAGCTTTAAAAGAGCTAGTAAAAAATGTAAAATGTGAAAGCTGTTAATAACTGATGTAGTTTTGGGAACCACTACGGAGAGTGGCACAAATTATAAAACTGCCTATTCACACATCAGGTGGACAAGAAGTACATTAGCATTCATTTGAACACCTGTTTCCGGACACTTGATGAATGTGAGTCCAAATTAATGCAAGAAGAACTGATCATTTTGTGGGTAAAGTATTCCTTTAAAGACAGAACCCTCCATATAGCTGGGGAAATGCAGAATTTGGTGATGAATCCTGATGGATTTGTCACTACAAGTGACCCCCCATCAAAATACACAAAGTCATTTGATCCGTGGTGTATAAGAAATTTGAGAAGTGCAGCTCTTTTGCACTCTTAATGTCGCCAAACCTCTGCTATTTTAGAAAAAGACAACGTTAACTAGCTCATAAAAAACTTTTGGTCAAGGGGCAGTATGCAGGCATGGTATTAGCAAGGGATACAAAAGCAGGCTAATATTCTGACAAAATACACAAACTCCACTCACCTGGGTTTACAGCCACTCAGCAAATTTGTGTTTCCTAAGATAGCGAAGGCATGACCTGCCCTACTTGCCTTACTCTGCTTCTGATTGGCTCACCCTGACATTCTTAAGGCCAAACACACCGGCAGCGAATGTCACGCATCCAAAATTACGCCCCTATTATTTTCAATCTACAACCCAAACGCTGGTGGTGGCCAGACGCATGTCCTGGACGGCACTTCACGTCACTGTCCTATTTCCAGTCTCGCCGCTCACTGAATTAAATGCACTTTTACACCCCACTTGCTCTCTACTTGTATCAGTTCCCATCGCAGCTCTTTTTCTCTGCTCCGATGGCAGCTCGACTCCTCTCCTCACCATTAATGCATCAAGAGAACTCTGTTGCTGTGTCTCCTGTGTGACAAAGAATGGATGAGGAGAGACTCTTTGTTGAGGTCGAGATATATCCCGAGCTCATCGATCCACAGTCCCGTCATTGTTAAGACCAAAAAGATACTGCCTGGTGAGTCATAGCTCTGGAGATCGGCTCTTCAGGTGAGAAATTGAGTTTAATTAGTGGGTGTTTTCAAATGATTCTAAGCTAACGCAGAGGTGGAGGAAGTACAGATCTTTCAGTATAAGTAGTATTAACTTTGCGTGGTTGTCTGTTGACGAGCTGCAGCCTGACGTATCCAGTGCATGTTTAGTGCACTTGACGCGCGTTAACCAATCCCACTCCTCTTGCCTTAACCTAACCCAGCAACCAAAGGGAATGAGTACTAGCCAATCAGATGGAGAGTAGGGCAGGTCATGCATTCACTATCCAAGGAAATTCAAATTTGGGTGGGTTTTAAAGAATTTATAATCTTACTTTCAAGCAGTTAGCTAGCTGGAGTTCATCCCACCAGATGGAGTCGTGGAGTATTGACCAGCATTTACCAACCTGTTGGCGATTTAGACGCAGGTAACTTTGTAGTTTTATTTTGACTTACTTGTATATTTCTGCACAGTCTAAATATTAAATAAGTTTACACCAGCAGTTTCTCCCTTTATAGAGTGAAATCCTGATTACATTGATTCTCCCAGATGTCACATCCCTGAATATTGGCAAACTGATCTCAGTCCAACCCTAAGTATCACACAAAGTCACTTCACTAAGCGTCATCTGGGATCTACAGGGTTATTGACGATGCTGCCGTACAATCAGGAGTCAAAGCTCTCCTTTCCTTTTTCAGTTAACCGGACATGCTTCTTCTTCTTCTTCATCATTTCTTTTTATCACGTCCTTGTAACAGATTGCGTTCGGTAATAAAAGGCTTTCTGGCTGCGGAGACTGAACTCCGCAGCAGATGGTCAAGATGTTAGAGGTGTGATGGACGGCAGGATTAGCTCTTTACAGAAACAGATTTTCAGAGCTGCCGGCTGGTCGCAGGAAGAAAGGAAATGGAGCACTTGTAGGGGTCATTTTGTTTCTGTCATCTTTGGTTCATCAGACACTAGAATGGATGGGCTTCATGTTGATGAGAGGCCACATCAACACTTGTAAACATGACTCATTTCCCACAACACCATGGCCCATAATCTCAAACTCTGTAAACTGACTTTTTCTCTTCGGATGCTTGTAAAAGACATTTGCTGTTGTTAATGTATCTCTCAAAATAATTGTATTTTTAAATACTTTTGTTGACAATACAGTACTGACATACATCTCTCTGGGCCCTCGAACCAGGATGCACAGAGACAAAAAAAGATGCTTAATAAAGATATTCTGATATGTTTATTTGACTGCTTTTTTTCTGACAACAACGAGACAAAACAATCAGTACAGTTTCTTTATTCAAGCGTGCATTTACAAATCAACTCACAGTCAGTTAAAGGGCTTTTTAAAGGTGCTGGGCAGAAATTACAGAGTCATAAATACACAGGTTTTATTGCACGTCAAGTGATGCTGCTGTGTGGAGTATTAAAGGCACACGACTAACAGAGAGAGCACTTCACCTCCAGCCTGAGCTCAACCTGCATAGTACACGAGCTGCACTACAACATGGCAAACACACAGGTTACTCACATAGGGATTAAACACACATCACGTGACACGTTTGCAAGTCGTCGAGACACGAGACAGTCTGTTGAACTCATAGCTGGTGTTGTGAATTAATGATGCAGGGTGTGTGCGTGACTTTGGTCAAATCAGATTCCCATCTGATTGACAACTTTATTAAAGTCACAGTAACAGACTGGGGTGTGTGTGTGTGTGTGTGTGTGTGTGTGTGTGTGTGTGTTTGGTTTATGAAGCTGCTCTCTCCATCAGCAGGATAAGGATCGTTTAAAGGCAGCATCACCATCAAACTCTCCTATAAAATTAAATGTTTAGTCCTTAAAAAGTTAAATAAGAAAATTAAAGCATTACAGATCTCACTCATCCCTACATTACAGGTGAGTTTAATCTCTCATTTTAAGGCTGGGTTCCACAGTATATCTTCATATTTCAACCACAGGAAGTGTTAGCACCTCAAATGCTGTGGATAAAACGCACCCAGATCTGTTCCTTCAGCTGGAGGAATGAAATACTGAGCCCAGCCTCGGTCAGTGTGAACGGGTGGTGTTAGTGTCGGTGGCGTGCTGGTAGCCAGTTCCTGCCGTCTCAGTGTGGCTGAAACGTCTTGGCCAAGTCCTCCAGCAGAGACATTAACTTCTGCTCCTCCAGGGCAGAGCTGTGGGTCCAGGCCAGTGGCAGGTGGGTGGACACCATCTTTCGGTCTGTGCAGAAACACACACACATAAGAAGGTGTGTCCATGTTAGAGTTGTCTATTGATCTGTGATGTATTCCCTATTCCCTAATCAAGTCCTGATGTTGAATATTGATTTCTACAAGGCGTCAGGGGGTCAGTTCTGACAGAGTCTGTGTTTACGAGGCAATAAAGCACAAGTACAAACATCAGCCTGCTACTTTAGAGGGAAATAGAAATGCAGACACTGGAGTAATTGTCAGCCCTCGTTCCCAACTGCAACAGAGGCAGCCAGTCATCACCCCTGACACTGACACGTGATTCAAACACCAGGGTTTGTACAGAGTTTACTAAGAGCAATATTAGACATTTTTAAAGGGACAGTTCACCTGAAAATCAAAAATACAATTTTGCTACACCTGTAGTGCTGTTAATACATCTAAATTTGTTTTGATGTAACTTGCCAAGTGTTGGAGATATCAGCCGTAGAGATGTCTGCCTTCTCTCCAATATAATTAAACAGGATGGCACTCAGCTATTTGTGCTCAAAGTGCTAAAAAAAAAAATACATTTGAAAAACTCAACAGTAATGTCTCGTTCCAGAAATCATGACCCAGTTACTCAAGATAATCCACAGACTTTGTCGTGAGCAATTTCATGTAGGAACTATTTTCTGTTAAAGATCTACACCCGCCAACCATATCACCAGGGGCGAAAATCCCATTTCATAGTTGGGGGGGACAATAAACAGTAAAATTTTAGAGAATAATTCCAGGGAGGGGGCAAGGAAAAAAAAAGTTGTAGCCTGTCTTTTATACAGCATCTTTTACCGCAATTTGAAGCTTTAATCTTCTCTCTATCTCTCCAACAGGCAGAGTGAATGTCTATACTTATGAGAAATGGCTTAACAACTAAACATTTCCTGCAATTAAACTGGTGAACTGGTTTATAAACAGTGTGCTGTGAGATCTGCTGCTGCGCACCTCACAACCGTGCGTAATAGTCGCACGTAATGACCGCTCCTCGTCTGCACGTCTTTGATGTTTGTCTCAATGACAGGTGGAGAGCCTACAGACAGGTACCCATTGCTCCACCACTGACTGCTCTTGTCCTGTCCTCTCCCTCTTCTTTCTCTCTTGTCCTCTCTATCACTAAACTCTGAGCTTAATCATTAGCTTTTAGCTTAGCAGCACTCGTAATTGAGTAGGCTTTTGAACAATGCAGGAGAAATGTTGCAGACAGTTTATATTATCAGCCTGGGCCTGGGGCTTGTTGTAATAGTAAATGGGATGTGTTGTAACTTGTGTAGCCTAAGTTAAACTGTGTCTGTGTGAGTGTACATTTTACCCTGCGATGCGCGATGTGGGAAGTGGTTCCAGCCACACGCTGCTACTGCTGCCAAGCAGCCCCGCCCGTTGGAAAGAGTGTGGGATATACCGCTACTAGGAATGGGAGGGGGGGACTAAATCTTTTAAGATTTAAATAGCACATTATTGCGCGATTATAATGAGCACCGCTTACATTGTGCTTTTAATAAATACTACTGCATTGTTCAAAAATTATTAATTGTGTCTCGAATGATTCCCCCTGTCCCCCCCGGGATTTCCGCCCCTGCATATCACCATGCAAAGCGTGCATCTACTCATAGACAAGAGGCTCCTGCTTGTCACAGTGCAACATATAATCATCAACTGCACCATCCTCGGCTTAGCTGTAATGTTAGCTGGCTCAGTGGTGCTGGGTGAGCTAGCTGTAGATGCATGCTTCCTTCTGCGCAGTGATACAGTTGGTGGGTGTAGTTCGGAAGAGAGAAAACAGTTCCTTAATGAAACTGCTCAGAACAAGGTCTGTGGATTATCTTGAGTTAAGGCTGATATACACTGCAATTTTGGGCCGTCCCAGATTAAAGATGACCATCGGTAACGGTGATATCTTTGGTCGTGGCTCTAAAACGGTGGTCCTACGTTGCACAGTGTGAGAGGTTCAAGGATGGATGTTGTCACAGTCTCGCGATCAAAGACAGCCTGGGATAAAACTCTGACAGTGTCAGAAATTTGGGTTGACCATCTCACAGTGTGACATAGATTGCAATATAAAACCTGTTTCCCGTGTGAGATGCAGAACCAGCATTTGTATGTGGGGCTCATGTGGGTAGTAAATGGGGTGAAAATTGGCCCTATATGGGATTGTCCATGAGTTCCATATCAGCCCCATGCCAGTTGCCCAGTGGGTCAGTTTACCCAAGTGGGCCCCAGATAACACGCCCATTTTGGGCCCATACCCACTTGGTACCAAGGAAGCTCTAGCATAACCCATTTTGGGACCAAGTGGGAAACCCACCCATTGTACACTGGACAGCAAATACTGTTTCCAGTTTTAATCTGAACATATACAAGACAGGATCCCAGGTTTTTTTTAACTTGCATGAGAATGCCAAAATCAAAAACAATCAGTGTTGCTATGATAACAGTGAAGTTATATGTCACAATATCAGCACTTACAGCAGATGGGCTTAGCGAATGTTGACGTAGAGCAATGCAAAAGCAGTTTGACTGCTGTTCAGGAAAACACTTTAAATATGAAGTCCTATCCTTCAAAAAAGTCCAAACAGACTTCTGTCAGCTGTCCTCAATCATGTCTCCATGTCACTGTCACTTTATACTAGTATTACATACACACACACTGAAAACAGGACGCTGGACCAACCTGCCTAAAATAAGAAAAAAGAGGACACTAGACATAACTGCCTCATATTACAGCACGTTAAAAGATGAATAAAGTTCATTTGTGTCTCTGTTGAAGTGAGAATTTTATATGAGGCTTCAGTCGCCTTCAAGGCCACCAAGGTCATTGTGTGTGTGTGTGTGTGTCTACACTAAAGTGCACTTGTGTGTGTGTGTGTGCTCACAGAGGCACTGTACTCTCTAGCAGTATCTGGCACCAAAAGCAGCCCACTCCAGCTGCAATGGACACTGGCCAAACCCTCACTCACACACACACACACACACACCATGCAAACCCACAACTGATCCACACAAAATTCAGCCAGTAGTATTTGTCACTCTTCTCTTCTTCTCCCCTTCTCACTGTTTTAACAATCTTGAGATACTAAGATTGTATTTATGTCTCTTTATTTTAACACAAATCCCTAATAGATGAGCAGGTAAATGAACATGACAGAGATTGCTTTAGTAATACAACATACCCTGGTAGAAACGTCCACTGGGGTTTGTGGTTGCAGCCTCAGAGATAGCCAGCCAAACCACGGTGTCGGCCCCCTGCTCTGGGGCCCGCAGACTGTCCTTCATGGAGCTATGGAAGTCTGGCATGGCATTGGCCACCGCTAGGACAGAAAGACATTGACATAGAGGGACAGGAACAAACTTGCAAGTATTAGGACACTATAATGGCTAATGATTGTTTTGAATACAGAATGACATCGATCCGTTTTCATCCACTTATCTGGGGCCGGGTCGCGGGGGCAGCCAGGCAAGCAAAGCTCCCCACACGTCCCTCTCCCCAGCAACACTTTCCAGCTCCTCCTGGAGGACACCAAGGTGTTCCCAGGCCAGATGAGATATATAATGCCGCCAGTGTGTTCTGGGTCTGCCCCGGGGCCTCCTACCAGTGGGACGTGCCTGGAACACCTCTAACTAACCCCTTTTTGACACGAAGGAGCAGCGGCTCTACTCCGAGCTCCCTCCAGATGTCTGACTCCTCCCCCTATCTCTAAGGCTGAGCCCAGACACCCCACATTTCGACTGCTTGTATCCATGATCTCATTCTTTCGGTCACTACCCAGAGCTCATGACCATAGGTGAGGGTTGGGACACAGATGGACCAGTAAATTGAAAGCTTCGCTCTCTGGCTCAGCTCCCTCTTAACTACGATCGTCCGTGGATAGAGAATGATTTTGTTTAATTTGTCTAAAAAGTTATGGCTGCTAATTTTTAGTGTTGTGCGTGTGTGTGTGAGGGGGCGGTACCTGGAGTGTCAACCCAGCCAGGATGCATGACGGAGAAGTGGATGTTTGTGTGAGCCTTCGCCAGCTGCTCTGTCATCACCACCTGCTGCCTCTGAAACGCACACACACACACACACACACACACACACACACATAAATGTGTCTTAAGTGAGATCCTGAGGACGTCAGAAAGGTTGGACCCTCAGCAGGTGACACTCACATGTCAGTGTTATTTAAGCCAACCATCCTAATGCTGCACATTTCAAATTATCACCACAAAACATATGGAATAGACTCAGATATGAGGCATCTTTGCCCAGGTGGCATTTGATGAATCACAGCTCTCTATGACATCAATCAAAACAGGACTAAAACTAAAACTTCCACTTGCCAGTATTTTGATGCAGCATCTTTAAATGTAGCCAACATTTTATACGTCTTGTCTGTTTCCTACATTCCTCAGTTGAGTCTTAATGCATGGATCAGCATGTCTCAATCTCACGTCTTACTTTGTGCTGGGCGTAGACCATGGTGCCGTCATAGCGGCCCCTGTCAGACTGCAGGTTTCCTGTCCGGAGCTTCTGCACCAACATTCCCCCTGATGATACTGTGATCTGAAACATGGACGAAGGGAAACAGGACAGAAGAGGGAGCTGAGGTTGATACGGGAATGGTATAATACCCAGTTTCATATGATATTTATGTACTGTAAACAACATGGAGGCGCCTGAGCTGGCGGCTAGCAGCTAACGGTGCTTAAAGGCAATGAGCAACAAAAGAAGAAATGACCCATAAAATTAGCAAGAAATTAATAAGTGAAAAATAAAAACAAGAAAATTATTAAAAAATGAACACAAACAAACAAGGAAATGACCTGGGAAAGTGCTTAAAATTATAATAACTCTGTACCACAATTTTAAATATGTAATAAGAATAATTATACATGTAATTTTCCTCCAGATTTCTTCTTCTTACAATATATTTTTTTATTATTATTTTTCAACAATTCTGGTTTTCCTAGTTGTTGCTCATTGCCTTTATTCCCATTTACCAAATTAGTAAAATAAATAAATAAATAAATAAATAATAATAATAAAGTTAAAAACAAACAAGGAAATGACCTGGAAAAAGTGTTTGAAAATTCTAATAATTATGTGCCATCATTTTAAATATGTAATAGAGATGATTATAATTTTCCTCTAGCATTTTTTCCCCTATTTTATTTTTTTATTATTAATTGCTAAACTTAGATGTTGCTGATTGTCTTTTTTCCCAGTGTTTTTTTTTTTTGTTGTTGAAAGAAATCGCACCAGCTTGCTACCAAATTAGTAAAAAGAAAAGAAAAAAAGAAGAAGTTGAAAACAAACAAGGAAATGACCTGGAAAAAGTGCTTTAAAATCATCATAATTCTGTAACATAATTTTAAATATGTAATAGTAATAATTATAAATATCATTTATATTTTTATTTATATAGCTTTTTTCTTTTATTCCTAGTTTATTTTATATTTTATTAATGTTTTCTAAAGGTGTCTGAAAGCAGCACAAGAAAAGTGATGTCATTTCAGGTTTCAAATGGTTAAAATAATACTACTTTTGAATGCAGTGGGTTTTTTTTTTTTGTGGTATTGTTTTTACTTTACTAAAGACATCCTCCACTGCTGACTACACAGCAGCATTTTTACACTGAAATAATAAATATATTATTGGATATTATTGCAGTCTGTAATCATGTGTTGTTAGCAACAAAAAAAAAAAAAAAACCTCTATATGTCTGATTTTTTTAACTAATTTTCAGAATGATTTCTGAGGTCATGTCTCATTGGTGTGACCTGCAATGAACCATTAAATAGCCACAACCCAGCAGCCATTAAATGTTCATTAAAATGATGGATTACGCTGCAATATTTAAAGTCTGTTAACTGTTCCTAAAAGTTTTTAAAATAGTAAGCACAGTAAAACTTCTCACCACTCTGGGATCTGTGCTCTTCTCCAGCAGAGGGACGAGGCTCTTGGTGAGGATGTAAACACCTGATTGAAAAAAAAAACATCATAACTTTCCCATCGTTTTACCTCATCATCGTTTTCTTCACACCTCACCCCATCCTTTGACTCACTGAGGACGTTGGTGGCAAAGCTCTTCTCAAGCCCCTCGGCGTTTACTTCCCTCTGACTCATGATGGAGCCTGCGTTATTGATCTGCACAGATTACAACACATGAGGTCATTACGTCTGGTTTTTATTGATCCAAGACAGACCAAGAAAAAGTAACAAAGTAAGAGAGAGAGGAAAAGTGAAGTACCTACCAACAAAAAATTGAATCAATAATCACATTACTATATATTTCCAAATGTGAAAACAGGAAACTCACCAGTACATTGAGGGTCTTGTACTTCCTCTTGAAGGCCTCAGCGAACTCCCAGACCTTCTTGGTCTCAGACAGGTCCAGGATGTGGACGTAGACCTCCTGTAATGATGCCAGCCATTTAGAATAATAAACAGTGTCACATTGTGGAACCAGACAATTTGAAGGTTGTCTATCCCCGTGTGTTTTTAAATTGCCTGTAGAGAAGTGAGTCATACTGTACTTTATTTCCCGTCTCCTTGACGATATCAGCCCTCGCCTCCTCAGCCTTGTCCTTGTTCCTGCACACCATGTGAATTGTTCCACCTGTGACGGAGATGGAGCAAATGTCATTCTTTCCCAGCTGAGGAAAACAGTATTTGAAGACACATTTATTCTTGTTAAAGGGGAATGAGTAGGAGCTAATGGTTTTTACCTGGACATACTTAATGTTTATACTTTACTGTAGTGTGTGACATTTACAGTGTGGGAGATCAGGTGTGTTAGCAGCTGCCATCAAGTCATAAAAGGCAAGACTGAGGTGCAGTGGGCCTGTTTGTCACGCTCCATGGTTGGAGAACTGCTGTGCATGAGTTTAAGGTTTTACATGTGACGTGTAACTTGGCTCGGGAACCAGAAGGTTGCCGGTTCAAGTCCCTGTACAGACCAAACATGTAACATGGACTGGTTGCTAGAGAGGTGCCAGTTCAGGGGTAGCCAACCTGCGCCTCCAGCCAAGTGTGACAGACCGTTCCTACAGATAGAGGGACATTCCTAGCTCGGCGTATGGAGCAAGAAAAGTTCATACAGAATTACAAAATGACAAAAAAAATCACAAGGCTTTTTGACATGTTGCATTATTTGTAATTTAGTTTTTGCATGGCCATTTTTCAGGTGTTAAAATAAATGGTTTTGAACAACTTTAGACTTGAACGGTGACCCCTGACCCACAGAGTTACACAACATTGTTTGTAATTTAGTTTCTTGCACAACAATGTTCAGGCATTGAAATAAACAGTTTTATATTTATTACATACTTATGACTATTACCACTTCTCTTCGTTTTCATCTCTTAAGTACGGTGTGCTCCAGGGGTCAGTTCTGGGACCAGTTTTATTCTCCTTGTACCTGCTTCCCCTTGGGCACATTATTCAGAGTCATGTTGTCTCTTTTCATTTTTATGCAGATGATACACATATGTACATGCCTGTTAGAGCCACAGACCCTTGAATGATGTGTTCACTCAATGACTGCCTTACTGATGTTAAAAGCCGGATGTCAAAACATTTTCTTCTGCTGAAAAAAACAGAGATTGTTGTCATCGGGCCCCAGCATGTTACTCAACAAATTCTGCCTTCAGCTGGTCCCCTAGTGGATAATATCAAACATGCTGCTTCGAATCTGGTTTGACAGTAATTTAAGTTTTGAACTGCATGTCACAAAGCTACAATACATGTTGACTTTTAAAGACACAGAGACAATTTTACACGCCTTCATCTCATCATGCTTAAATCACTACAACAGCTTCTTTTCATGCCTGAATCAAAAATGTCTTAATCGACTCCAGACTGTAAAGAATCCAGCTGCCAGCCTCTTTACTGGCTTCCAGTATATTTTAGAATAGATTTTAAGATTTTACTGATTGCTTTTAAGGCTCTTCATGGTTTCTCTCCCAGCTAAATCTCTGACCTCTTAGTACCATACACACCAGGACGTACTTTGGGGTCCTTCTGCCTGTTCCAGAGGCCCGATTGAAAACTAAAGGGGACAGAGCATTTCCTGTCAGGGCCCAGAGGCTCTGTCTTGTCTGTTTAAATTGTTGACATGTAAAGCATTTTGTAACTCTGTTTTAGAAGTGCTTTATAAATAAAGATTATTAATATTATTATAATTATTATTCATAATAATTATAATAATAATAATAATAAACCCATTATCTTCATATGAAGACATCGTCGTCTTTTCAAAACTACTCACTGTTCAAAGAAAATGTTTAGGTTTTTTTATACTTATCAGGTCCAACTAATGAAAAATAAACTAATGCTGGTGTCTGAGGAGGATGTGAGTTGATCTGTAGTAGTGTCAGCACCTTTCTTAGCGATGGCCATGGCAGTAGCTTTCCCAATGCCGCTGTTGGCTCCTGTTATCATGAAGGAGCGTCCAGCCACAGACACCTCCAGGTCCTTCTCCACGAACCTCTTGGAGGCTGACAGGAAGGCATTCCTGTGAGACATATGACCATCAACTGCGTTATATTCATGTCAGCAACATCTGCACATTTAATGCATCCATGCATCCGCTGTAAAGCTCTGCCTCAGGGCTCAGCTGAGTGATGCTGAGATTAAAGGGCTGTAAATGGAGAGAAAAAGTGTGTGTATGTGTGTGTGTGTTAGTTCAGTTCAGAACGGGTCAGTGTTTGAGGTCAGCCTGTGTACTGTACGTGTCCTCACAGCTTTACTGTACAGATACAATGAAGACGAGAGTGTGCCTGGCATCATCTCTGGTGAGAAGGGGTTTGGGGTCAGACTACCGACGGTGACAACAGGATCGGTGTGTGTGCGCGTTTGTGTGTGTGAGCATGTGTAGCACCAAGGAATTCAATTCCCCCCATTGTCCTGGATGCCATTGTTGAGGGCGGTTGAAGTGGGGGGATAAAGGGACAGGGCGGGGGGTAAGTCGGAGGCTAAATGCCCGCTCTGTTCGATGGTGTCATGCAGAGAGCTATTAGTGTAGGGTCAGAGCGGGTTGCCGGGCAGCTCTCTGGGAGAAAAGATAACACAGAACAAAGGGGAGAAGGGAAACAATCACAAAAGCACCTCTTCACACAACTTGGCGTGCTGCACGCTGATGAGGAAAGGCGCCTTAGGGCCACCATAGATCAGATCAGGACTGATAAAGCGTTTAGGGCCTCTTTGGGGTTGAGCAGCAGATGTATGGTCTTACATGGCTCCTGCTGAGTCACAATGAAGTTTGCTCAAATCAAAAATCAATAATATTCAAAGCGGTGCTGCCGTTACGTTCTGTTCACTGATGTAGCAGCAGACAAAAGGTCAAAACCTCATCTTATCCCTTTCAAAGTTCCAGCCCTTAAATAACCTTTGACCTCACCAAACCTCTTATCACCTGCACACACTTGTTTGATATCAATGATTATTTTGCCCGATCAACAGCCCAAAGAGCCAAACATGTTACGAAGCAAAGAAAAGCAGCACATCCTCACATTCGGGGGTGTAAATATGGACAGTGCAGGCAGGGCGGTGGCACTGGGGCCCGTGAGGTGAGGCCTCGGGCCCTCTTATAATATGTAGGGCAGAAAATGGGGCCTTGTGGGTAAATCTCTTAGGATCTATTGATACAGACAACTAGAAAAACATCTGAAAAGAACTCCCTTAGCACTTCACTGATTCATTTGAATTTGTTTGTTTTTGTGTAAATTGTACATCTCTAACAATGGTGTATCACTTCTTAGTCTGTAACTCTTGCTCAGTTGTGCAATCCTTGCTTTTATCTTTTTCTTTAATGTATGATTGTTGTTAATTAATAGGGGAGGTACCTTCGTATTTGTCTTCTAACGTCTTCTGCAGAATTTTTCAACTGTTTTAGCTGTATTTTCTATCATGTTTGTGTAAATAAATGGAAAAAAGCCTTAATTTATAGCTAGTTTTATTTTGCAGAGTATGGTGCCTGTAAATGTTAAATATCAGAACATTTATCTTTTAGTGTCCTGTGATGTTTACTCCCAGTTGAATCAGAAATAAAATTACAATAAATTCATTAAGAAAAAAGCAGAATTTAATATTAGGAGATATTATTAGCCATTACATCATAAAGTATTTCATCTAGGGCTGCAACTAACAGTTATTTTCACTATCATGATTAATTGATTAGTTGTTTGGTCTATCAGGTGTCAGAAAATGGTGAAAAAGTCAGTCAGTGTTTCCCAAAGCCAAACATGACGTCCTCAAACAAACTGGTTTTATCCACAACCCAAAGATATTCAGTTTACTGTCACAGAGGAGAAACGAGGACAGACAAGATTCACGTTTTAAAAAGCTGGAATCAGAGAAATTTGACTTATTTTCTCCTTAAAAAATGACTCAGATCCAGAGACACACTACAATATTTTGAAGCTGGAAAAGATAAAGTTTGCTTTACGAGGACTTCAGGACAAATTTTAGAAGGGTACGTCAACCCTTCATCACATATCTGCTTGAACAGCTGTGAGGTTGTCTGTTTTATTTTATTCAGTTTCTTTTTTTATGTGGGCATATTATTATCTCATTCTGGATTTAATCTGACTGTTTGTTCCCAGGGTGTGAGGAAAAAAATGTTTTCATGTACTTTTGTCTATGTTTTCTTAAATATGAAAACTAATAAATAAAATGGATTGATTAATAACTTATCAAATTAGTTGGCAATTAATTCAATAGATGGAAACTATTCGATTAATCGTTCCAGCTCTGATTCAATTTTTAAATTTTCTTCCATATTGAGTTTCTTAATTTTTTCCAGTTACATCCTATGATGCATTACTGTTTCCAGAAAAGTTATTACTGTGTACTGATCTGAATTAATGATAATAAAATGTCCCTACACACACACACACACACACACACACACACACACACACACACACACACACACACACACACACACACACACACACAGATACAGTAGGGAGGATGCCCCCAGGACACAGCAGCAGGACACAGCCTCTCTCCATCCTCTAACACACCTGAGTGCAGTCTCAGTCAGCAGACACACAGATCAGATGAAGACTTTATCTTACCTGGTGAACTCGGTCACTCCCTTCAGAAACCAGGCGGAGTTGCGGTACAGAGACATGGTGTTGCTCTGGAAGCCTCTCGCTGAGCTCAGCTCTCTGCTCCGCTTTTACCCTGGACCCAAACCACGTGGAGCTCCTCTGGATCAGCATCAGTAGGCGACAGCACGTCCTGCGGCCCCCCAGCGGCGGCAGGAAGGATGCAACACCTCACATGGCTTATATTAACACACATCATGAACATATTATATCGACATGTGTGGTCCAAACTGTCAAAGTGAATTTACAGCACGTTGTCAAACTCGTGCCGTTTATTCCTACTTTATGTACACTTCCTTTTATTGTGGTGGCATCTCCCAGGTAAACAGCTTCAGCTCCGCCCCCACGGGTGTACAGTTCAAAGGGGCAAAATATGACATTAAATATAAACTCATGTACAGTAAAACAAACCTGGCAGGCAGACAATGAGGGAAAAGCTAAGAAATACTGGCTCCAGGTCCTCTGCAAATTTAGCTAAAGTTAGGGACTGTATATTACTTGTCAGAGGACGCAGGTGGCTGAGGTGTGACTTGTTTTGTTTTTTTAATCTTGACCCTCCCCAAAGCTTAAAGTATTTTTTCTTGAGTCACTTCCTTCACCATAACTTTTTTAATTTTATTTTTCTAATTTTATTTCACGTACCACATAATATGTTGGTATTGGAGCTGTTGCAATGAGTGTGAGGACGTCAGGACCTCAGGGATACACTGGTTTGAGTTGGACATCTATGGAGTGAATGATTTGGGCCAGAGAGTGGAGTTTGAGAGGATACTTTAATCTCCAAATGCAGGAAGTTTACAACACTGACAGTAAATGTGTGGTTTTGAAAATTAACAAAGGAAAATATATTTAAACTCAATTCTTATAAGATAAACATTCATGATATTACTCCTTCAAACAAGTCTGATAAACAATTTAGAGAGCTCATAAACATAACCTAAACAAGCGATCATCTAAGCTAGCACATCTCGTGATGCGATGCAGTGCTTCATTAACAAAAGCAAACTGTAAAATACACAAAAGCAGGCATCCATCCATCCATCCATCCATCCATTTTCATCCGCTTATCCGGGGCTGGGTCGCGGGGGCAGCAGGCCAAGCAAAGCACCCCAGACGTCCCTCTCCCCAGCAACACTTTCCAGCTCCTCCTGGTGGACCCCGAGGCCTTCCCAGGCCAGACGAGATATGTAATCCCTTCAGCGTGTTCTGGGTCTGCCCCGGGGCCTCGTAACAGTGGGACGTGCCCAGAACACCTCTAACAGGAAGCGCCCAGGAGGATCCTGATGAGATGCCCGAATCACCTCAACTGACGATGCAAATGAGCAGCAGCTCTGCTCCGAGCTCCCTCCAGATGTCCGAGCTCTTCACCCTATCTCTAAGGCTGAGCCCAGTCACCCCACGGAGGAAACTCATTTTGGACTCTTGTATCTGTGACCTCATTCTTCCACAGCTGTAGAAGACATCCTGTGTGGTACCTGTGCCCAAGACTCCACACCCCAAGGACTTCAGCAGCTTCAGACCGGTGGCATTAACATCACACCTCATGAAGACTCTGGAGCGCCTGGTCCTGTCTCGTCTCCACCCTGCAGTAGGCCCTTCAATGGACCCGCTGCAGTTTGCCTACCAGCCTGGCACTGAGGTGGACGACGCCGTCATCTTCCTCCTGCATAGAGCTCTTTCCCACCTGGAGAAGCCTGGAAGCTCTGTGAGAATCATGTTCTTTGATTTCTCTAGTGCTTTCAACACCATACAGCCTGCGCTTCTGAAGGACAAACTGGAGCACATAGGGGTGGCTAATCACCTCACATCCTGGATCCTGGACTACCTCACGGACTGGCCGCAGTATGTCAGGACCCAGGATTGTGTATCGGACTTGGTTGTCTGCAGTACGGGGGCCCCACAGGGGACGGTGCTGGCACTGTTCCTCTTCACCCTCTGCACTGCAGACTTTTCATACAACACCCCCACCTGTCACCTGCAGAAGTTCTCCGATGACTCTGCCATTGTCGGCCTCATCACAGATGGGGATGACAGGGAGTACAGAGAACTGAACCAAGACTGACAGTTGAAAAGTACCTGGGTGTTCATCTTAACAATAAACTGGACTGGACTAATCACATAACAGCACTGTACAGGAAAGGCCAAAGCAGACTGTACCTGCTGAGGCGGCTCAGGTCTTTTGGAGTGCAGGGGGCGCTCCTGAAGACCTTCTTTGACACTGTGGTGGCATCAGCCACCTTTTACGGAGTGGTCTGCTGGGGCAGCAGCGTCTCGGCTGCAGATAGGAAGAGACTGGACAAGCTGATCAAGAAGGCCAGCTCTGTCCTGGGATGCTCTCTGGACTCTGTGCAGGTGGTGGGAGACAGGAGGATGACAGCCAAGCTATCATCTCTGAGGACTAATGACTCCCATCCTCTGCAGGAGGAGATAAAGGCTGTGGAGAGCTCCTTCAGTGATAGACTGATTCACCCAAAGTGTGTGAAGGAGCGCTATCGTAGGTCCTTCCTGCTGCTGCTGTCAGGCTACATAACCAGCACTGCTCACAGTAAACTGCACCATGGACACTTTATAAACACCACTATGAGCATTGTTGTCCCCCATGTTGTTGTTTATTTGCACATACAATATTCACTTTAATCCATTGCTCACTTATTATTGTTATTATTATTTATTGCTGTTTCTTGTATTTTTTTGTACTTTTTTTGCATGAATAAAAATTATTCAGTTGTTCACCACCCCTTCATAACGAGCAGTCCCTGAGCTCAGTTTACTGGAAATCAAAGGTAGTAGTCTTTAGTTAAACAACAAGTGTCAGTACATTGAAATATTTACATTGTCAGGTGAAGACAGACTAAATGATCTGGAAGAGAACAAAACTATACACAAAAACTATTAAAAACAATTAGATGGATTACTATGGTAAATGATTTAAAGACGCCCACCTCGACCACAGAGACAGAGAGAGAAAAAGAAAAACATTTGACATATTAAATACAGAAGCTCATGGCTGCCATCATCTGATAATACTGATGTTACAACTCAAAATGTTGGGTTTTTATCTCACAATGTGAACATGTATTTTGTCAGTTTCTCCTTGGACACCCCAAACTGGATATATTAGACAATAATAAGCTACATAAACTCAACATCTCCTCACTGACAGCCCGGCACTGATTCACCTGTCTGTGTTTGACGGCAGCTCCCCTGCAGCCAATCAGGAGCGCAGCGGGGCGCGGCTCTGCCCGGAGAAGGTGTGAGCGCACTGATTTCTGGGAAGATCAAAAATGTCGCCTCATCTCACAACGCGCAGGATACAGTAGGACAGGACTCTGTGGTTGTGACATCATAACCCTGAAGGATCTGAATCTCTCCTGCTGCTGTGACAAAATGGTGAGTGTCCGAGTTTGTTGCTTAACTTTCACACCTGTTGGTAACAAGATGTGCTGCAGTGCAACAAATGTCCAGGTCAGGTGGTGCCTTCTGATCAGGTTAACGTTACTTTTGTCTATGAAGTAAATGAAGACGTGTTATTACTTCTTCCTTACAGCGGTTTGACAGGACACTTCCTTGATCACAGGTCGGTGTGGTGGCGTTACTCCTGATATTAACACGTGTAACAGGTGGAAACAAAGCAGGATAATTTGAGTTGTATCACATTTCATTATCATATGAGCTCAAAGAGGAAAAGCTTGGAAAAGAAGGGAGAGTTTTTGCAGTCTAACAGCCATGTTGTGTCTGACAAGCAAATGGATGCAAATCTCCACATGTTCGTTTCGTTTTCAGAAGTTGAAATGTGATTTTTTTTTTTTGGCTTATAAAGACGAGCAATAGTTTTACAACATAATTAAATTGAATCCAGAATTTTGCACAAAACTATCCTGTCCTTTACTCCACATGTGCTGGTTTATGTTGCTGCAGGCGGAGGCAGTGCTGCTGGCTGCTGCACCTCAGGGCAAAGAGCTCTCATTAATTGCCCTTGCACAACACACACATTGTATTGACTGTTATTGCACCCAGAGGTGACAGAGATGTGTTGTATTTCCCTGTTGAGCTTCATTCACATTTCTAGTTGTGAAATCTAATTGCTGTGTGGTGCAACCCTCAATTATGGGTGGTTTCGCTTTGGCTGCAGGCAGCTCTGACTGTAGACTGACTGTGTATGTTTGCACATGTACACTCACTGCCCACTTTATTAGGTACACCTTGTTAGTTGCCTTCAGAGCTGCCTTAAGTCTTGGTGTCACAGATTCAACAAGGTGCTGGAAACATTCCTCAGAGATGTTGGTCCATATTGACATGATGACATCACACAGCTGCTGCAGATTTGTCGGCTGCACATCCATGATGAGAATCTCCCGTTCCAGCACATCCCAAAGGTGCTCTATTGGACTGAGATCTGGTGACTGTGGAGGCCATTGGAGTACAGTGAACTCATTGTCATGTTTGAGATGATGTGAGCTTTGTGACATGGTGCGTTATCCTGCTGGAAGTAGCCATCAGAAGATGGGTACACTGTGGTCATAAAGGGATGGACACACTCAGCAACAATACTCAGGTAGGCTGTGGTGTTTAAACCATGCTCAGTTGGTACTAAGAAAATCTCCCCCACACCATTACACCAGCAGCAGCAGCCTGAAGCGTTGATACAAGGCAGGATGGATCCATGCTTCCATCTGAATGTGGTTTTTCCAATCTTCTATTGTCCAGTTTTGGTGAGAAAACCCGTGTGAATTGTAGCCTCAGTTTCCTGTTGTTAGCTGACAGGAGTGGCACCTGGTGTGGTCTTCTGCTGCTGTAGCCCATCTGCTTCAAGGTTGGACAAGGTGTTGTTGCTTCAGAGATGCTCTTCTGCACACCTTGGTTGGAACCAGTGCTTATTTGACTTCCTGTTGCCTTTCTATCATCTTGAAGCAGTCTGGCCATTCTCCTCTGACCTCTGGCATCAACAAGGCATTTTGGCTCACTGGATATTTTCTCTTTTTGGGACCATCCTCTGTAAACCCTAGAGATGGTTGTGCTGAAAATCCCAGTAAATACTCAGAGCAGCCCGTCTGGCACCAACAACCATGCCACGTTCAAAGTCACTTCAATCACCTTTCTTCATCATTCTGATGCTCAGTTTGAACTTCAGCAGCTCGTCTTCACCATGTCTACATGACTAAATGCACTGAGCTGCTGCCACGTGATTGGCTGATTAGCTATTTGTATTAATGAGCAGTTGAACAGGTGTACGTGTCTTCGTGCAGGTGATTGCTTCATTTTGTGTCTGTGCTGGGTTTCCTCTGTTGACAAGCTGTATAATATCCACACTTTAGTCGTGTCTCACCATCATAAGTCTGTTTCCTGCTCCTCTTCAGATGCGCTTCCTGTTGCTGTTCAGCCGGCAGGGAAAGCTGCGGCTGCAGAAATGGTTCACGCCAGTCACAGACCGGGAGAAGAAGAAGGTGATCCGGGACATGATGATGTTGGTGTTGGCACGTCAACCACGTTCCTGCAACTTCCTCCACTGGAGGGACCTCAAGATCGTTTACAAGAGGTGCCTTTTAATTTGTGTTAAAATTACCAGCTACGTCTCAGATTTACTGTAAGTCATCATCAGCGCTCCTTTCTTGGCAGGTGAAGACGTGGGTGTTGAGCAGAAACCACTCCTGACCGTGTTTATGTTCAATGATTAACTTGTGTGTCCTCTTTGCTAATGCTTCAAAATACACACAGATTACAGACACACCCATGTTCAACAATGAGTTAACAGGTGCTGGATCGAGTAAAGGTCATGTGAAACACACAGAGAATGACCTCGTTGTGAAGGGACCGTGATAATGAAGGTGCAGCACGGCGCTTATCCTCTTATGGTTTTCATCTCCTTCATGCACAGTAACAATCTTGTAATCTTGCTAAAGACACACAGCTGTATCTCCCTCTCAAAAATAACGACAAGTCCAGATATAGCCGCAAGTGGCCATTGCACTTGTTTGGAACTTGTGGCGCCCCCTATTAACCGATTTCAAAATAATTTTACACGCGTGGTTCATCATTATTATTCAACATACCCTGCAAGTTTTGTAATGATTGGACAATCAGTTTCTGATTTATAGTCTGATTTGTGTTATCTTGAGCCCATTTTTTGGATTTATTGTGGCCCCTAGTGGTCAGTTTAAATGAAACTTTCAGGATATGTTCATGGTACCTCTTAAGACATTGCTTGCAAGTTTTGTGATGATTGGCCCAGAGTTTGTGGAGTCATTTGCTTAGCCACGACCCCTTTAAAGTTCATTGGCCAGTATCTTCAAAACATAATGAGATATCAATATCAACAGTTAAAGCTTTGGTGATGAAATACAGAAAAAAATCTCACATCATTCTGCTGATTTCAGGTGTGTTAAATATTTTAGTGACATTTGGTTAAAAATGAGATGAAATAGAGCATGTGTGCGCACTACAGATTACAACAAGATATTGAATATTACTGTTAAACTGATCTGAACACCATTTGAAACATGTGACATCTAGAATCCAAAGAATGTGTGTGTCAGTTCTGGTTGCATTTGAATGAAGACTTTTGGAGATATAGAACAAGAACACATCAAAATAAGTTGATTTTCCAGCGCAAAGACAAAATAAAACACATGTCTAATACAGAGTAGAGGCTTTCGACATTGCAGTTGTTTATTTAAACTCACTTCCATACAAGCAGTTGTATTAGAACATGTTCTCCTCAGAGTGTTGTCAAATGTGCCTGTAATGTTTCTTCACAACATTGTGGCAGCCATTAACTTCGTCCTTGTTAAACGCAGGTATGCTAGCCTGTATTTCTGCGCTGGTCTGGAGGAGCAGGATAATGAGCTGCTGACCCTCGAAGTGCTGCACAGATACGTCGAGCTGTTGGATAAGTACTTTGGCAACGTAAGTAGAGCCTGATGTCACAGCCCGAGCAGAAGTCAGGGGAGAGGTTAAAAGAAGTCTAAATGAGCAAGATTTATACCAGTTATTTTATGACGATGATCTCCATTCTCAAACTCTGCTTCTGTCTAAGAAGGTGTTTCACACTGTGTCATATTTTTGTATGTCTTAGTGATTATGGACAAGAGCTACCTTATCAAGAAATTGAAAATTCATGATTTTATTTAGTCTACTGCCACGTGTATTTAAACAAATGGTAACAAAGAAAATTGAGAAAGGAGAATTGTCTCTGAGAATTCATCCAGGTCAAAAGGTCATCTTGTGCTGTGAAAGTAAGTCAAAGTGAGACGCTAGAGACGCGGATGCTTCAAAGACGCTTGAAACGCTGGAAGCGCTTATTCAATGCGTGCTAGCTACTTTTCAGCGTCTACGCGCGTCTAAAAACGCACGTCTAAAAAGACGCTTGAACGCTGGTCAGACGCACCGTATCATAGGAAAACAATGGTTTTACTGGCGTCACGTTTGTAGCGTTTCATCTCGGTGTGATCACGTCCTTATAGTTATTGACAAATACATTAAGAAACAATTATAATATTATTTATTGTATGTGTAATATAAGGCAATATAGTGGCTGCAGTTTTGATTTTGCTGTTAGCTTCCGTGCTGCTTCCTACAGTTTACTAATCGGTTTTCCGGCCTGTCTTTAAATCTGACACACCAAAGAAACCCCCCCCCCCACATAGAGGAAGGCGTCTGTTGCAGGGCCGTGTACTCAGCTCTCTTAGAAAGGAGCCTGTAGACTATTTTTAGCAGGTTTACTCATGTCTAAAAAATCTGTGTACACGTACTAATTTTGGCAGAAAAGGTTTATACGTGATTGTTGAAGACCTCATTCAGAAACTATGGGCATTAATATACTGCTATAACAGCCTCCACTCTTCTGCCAGCACCAGATTTTACAACCTGTCTGCAGGGATTTGTTCCCATTCAGACACAAGTGAGTCCAACACTGATGTCGGGTGATAAGATTTATCTCACAGTCAGTGTTCCAGTTCATCCAAAGGTTACTGGATGGGGTTGAGGGCGGGGCTTAGTGCAGTGCAGTCACAGCAGACTCAGAAATCCATTTCTTTATGGACATTATCATGTTGAAACTCAAACTGTTGCCACAAAGATAGAAGCACAGTAGTGTCCAAAATATCATTGCATTAAGATCTGCCTTCGGTTGGAGCTCTGTGACAGCTGTGATAAAGCTGTGTGTGCACCATAACAAGGAAATTAACAATATTCAGTAGAGAAATGTAAGCTCAAAGGTTATTCAGTGGGAACTACAGTGCAGTAGTTCAGTAAAATCCCTGCCCTCTCCTCTTTACTGTGCACACAGTTACTGTGCTGTTCACCAGTCTGACTCCCCCTGCTGTCCATAAGGTGCTCTGCTCCTGAACCACTTGGTCCTACTCCGTTTGATTTCCTTTTTTTCCCCAGCTTTGTTTCTTGTTGTCATTACATGTTACATGCAGCCTGGCGCACACCCCTCATAAGCACAACAGACATACAAAAGAGGAGAGTAAAGTACAGGAAGGGAAAAGAAAAACACAGAAGCAAGACAGTCGTCTTCAGTCCAAAGCAACGTGACAGGCCACGCTATTATCATATGAAAAAGAAAGGGGTTCAAGGTCTTTTCAAATGCTTTGGAGAACGAGGTAGTGGTGTGCTCAAGGACACGTGCTCTTAAAGAAAAGGGTCAGCAGCACATGGGAAGAAAAAAATAAACCTCAGGCACTCGTGCTTGGAGCAGGAACAGATGCACCTGAATTTAGTTAAAAAGCCTGTATGCAAAAAACATGGCCAGCTTCAACCATAAGGTCATCATCAGGGTGCAAAAGGGTGGACAGGAGACAAGCAAACATTTTATAAGCTTGGTAAGGGGGTGTTACCCAGTCCTGATTGAGATGTGAATGCAGGTTAATGACAGCAATGGGTCACAATGGGAGGCCATTTTGAAGGTGACACGCCTTCACAAATGTTCAGGAAAAAAAAGAGAAATTACTAAACAAACATCAAAATTACATCATATAATAGAAAAATAAAATAGTAAATAAATAATAGTAAAAGTATGAGGAGCCAAATTCTATAACATGGCAAAAATCTCAGTCCGAAATTTATTTAAGGAGTAACAGTGCCAGAACATATGCATGTAGTTTGCTGGGGTTTGTTGACATTGATCACATGAAGGAGACACTGTTTCAAATATTTATGCGAGCTGAGCTTTGGTATAGTGAGCCCGGTGCAGAATCCTGCACTGAATAAAACTGTGTCAAGCACAAATAGATGATCTGTGTACTCTCTGTAAAATATCCGTCTTCCAGATAGTCTTGAGGGCCTTGTGAGGCTGAATTTTGTCGTGAGGACACAGGAAAGGTTTTCTTCTGATGACTCTTCCATGAAGCTCATATTTGTCCAGGTGTGTCTGCACAGTAGAACAGTGCACCACCACTCCAGAGTCTGAGAAATCTTCCTGCAGGTCTTTTGCAGCCTTTCTAACAATCCTACGAGCAGCTCTCTCAGAGAGTTTTCAGCTTGACCTCCACAGTTCCTGTTAACTGCCATTTCTTACTGACATGACCAACAGCAGAGGAAACAGCTCCCTGAAAACACTTTGCTATCTTCTTCTAGTCTTCATCAGGTCTTTTAGTTTTCAGAGTGCTAGGCAGCTGTTTAGAGGAGCCCATGGCTGCTGGTTGTTGGGACAAGCTTTCAGGAGTCAGAGTCTTTATAAAGCTTTGAAATGAGCATCACCTGGCCTTTGCTAACGATGACTGTGAACAAGCCAGAGCCCGAACAAGCTCATTAAGGTCTGAGACCCTGGGAGAAGTTGTCTGTTTTTCACTCTAAAATTATACAAAACAAAAATAAAACACTGATCTTGCTTAAAATGTTAAAGAGCATGTTTCATCTTTAACTTCATGCCTTCTGGAGATCAGTTCATTTTCTATTCACTTAACTATTCTAAGTAAAAGACATTTTGACCAGGGATGCCCAAACTTTTCCCTGCCACTGATATATGATTCTCTTTCAGGTGTGTGAGCTAGACATCATATTCAACTTTGAGAAGGCGTACTACATCCTGGACGAATTCCTGATGGGAGGAGAAGTTCTAGAAACATCCAAAATAGCTGTGAGTGTGTCTATGGAGGACGCTGACACACTGCAAGAGGTACTTTAAGGTTTTACAGACTCTCAGTGAACGTAGGTTTTTCTCATTAGTCATATAAAACGTGTTTTTATATATAAATATATCTGCTTTTATCACAGACAATGGAGGAATACATGAGCAAACCTGCCTACTGAGCCAAGACGACGATGATGTCTCACATTTCAAGACCTGAATCAAAAGGTTTATTACTCCCGCAACATTTTTATTTAGTGAGTAATAATGACTCATTTGGCACGATGCCATAACCACAACCTGGGTGATTTATCATGTTTCTTATTACGTTTTAAGAGCTGTAATTAAGTCTGGATCTGTAAGTGCCTTTTAAGCCTCGTATTTATTAATCTCAGGGTTTTATTACAAGAAGATATGACTGAAAATACTCTTTTGTTTTTATGTTTAAATATGTTAGTGTAATCTGAAACGTAAGGCAAGACTAATGTGTGATGGTGAGTAAATGAAGAAACACGACACAGTAAGGAAAAAATAAAGTCAATGCTTTATTAACCTCAGGTATGTCACATAGGACCACATTTAAGAAAGAATTACCAAAAAGAAAACACAAGTGAATCTGAGGGATCCAACACTGATTTTGGAGGAGTGTGTGTGTGTGTGTGTGCATTGAAAGGCTGGTGAGTCACATGTACTGGTTGTTAAGTGTCGTTGAGCAACAAACATCATTAAAAAAAGCATCAAGTGAATGTCTGAACACTCATATTTCTGCTAATAAATATGAACTCTTGTAAACCTACAGAAAGTTGACGACTACTAAAGTTGACTGCATGTTTTTATTCTTCAAAATACTTTATTTGCACCCTCTCCCTCCACCAAAACAATAAATATATGTATGTACATAGAGCCTCTTGTTAGATTCCGTGGGGAGTTTTGGCATCAGTATCACTTTCTTCAGTTTCTGGGTTCAGGTAGCTCAGCAGTTTCATCACGGCTTCATTATCAATGCCTTGCATTTGCATTTCGCCGCCTCTCTCGTCATTCTCAGTCTGTCTTTTTTCATTTGGGCTTTTCTCTGAGTCCATTTGATCAAAATAAGCCTGTATCGCCTGTTCAAAAGAGTCCGTCATGCTCTGTCCAACCTCGTCCCGCTTCTGGCTCACCTTGCTGCTGCTGCCGTACACGGGGTTTGGGTACTGTGCCAGCATCTGAGCTGCTAAATACGCTGCCAGTTCATCCTCGTCTACAGTGTCGTCATAGTCGTCCTTTAATGTGCTGGGAAGGCGCCGTTGCGTGGGAGCGGATTCCCCCGAACGCACCGGAGGCTGAGTGTGAAGTCGTGACAGCGAGCTTTTGTACTGCTTCCTGACGGGAGCTTGATCCTCCCCGTCTCCTAACCCCAGGATGTTTAGTATCTCTTCTGTCCTCAGCTCTTCTGGGGTTTTTTGTCTGTCAGGAAAGCGTCTGCTGTAGAATTTAGCTTCAAGGATCTTGTGTGCCTTCTTTGAGGATATCTGGGAGAGCCTGTTTCCTGCTCTGGCTAACTCGTTGCTCTTTCGTGAGTTGTCTTGCTTCGTCATTTCTCCAGTTTTGAGCATGTCCACCAGGTCTTCGGGTGGGATCTGGTATTTTTGGGAGATCTGAATGAGCTGGTAGATGGCCCGTGGATCTATGTTGTCACTGTACTGCGTCTGAGCCACTCTCCTCTCTGCCCGCTTTTTCTCCTTTTCCTCTATCTCTCGTTTCTGCTCTTCTTCTTCTGTTTTCTCCAGCACTTTCAGGAGGTAGTAGTCGACCAGGTTAGCAACATCATCTGGATTTTTTGATCTCTTGACTGGGTAGCTTTCATCATCTTCCTCTTCATCGTCCTCATTAGCTTCCTCGTCATTGTCGTCAACGTAATCAAGCCCTCGGTTCACTTCATGCTTGTTCTCTTCCTCTTCCTGTTCTTGTAGCGGACCCCAGTCTGCAAGATCCCCGCCTAAGTCATCATATGCCACATTCCTCACGTTAAACATATCATCATCTTCCTCCTCCTCATCCTCCATGTCATCCTCCTCATCTCGACGTTTATGCGTGGGCTTCACACTCGTCAGCTTGTCCAGTTCGTCGAACACAGACTGCAGAGTGGCGAGGTTCTGAGGTGTGTACTTCTCCTCCACGTTCTCGTTGGTGCGTTTAAAGGGGCTCTCGTGCTCCAGATCTGGCCCCTCCTCATCCTCTTCCTCATCCCCCTCACCCTCTTCATCATCCTCAAACATTAGCGGCAGCTTCTTGTGAGGCTTGATGCTGTACTGCTTCTGCTGCACCCTGGGATACACGCCGTCCTTTAGGCCGTCTCCTTCGACGCTGGGGCGAAGGGAAGCCGGCTTGGAGGCCTTCTCCGTCTGCTGGAGGGTGCTGAGCACAGCCTGGAGCAGCTCTTCGCTCTTGTCCTCCCTTCCCTCCCCCTCCTCGTCCTCTTCCTCCTCCTCCTCATCTTTGCTCTGCGGGTTAGAAGCCAGTCCCAGCATGGCACGCAGCTTCTCAGCGTCATCCATGTGGCTGGCATCGTACCCTGTAGCCAGAGGGGTGTGCTGCTGGGAGTCTGTGCCGGTTCTTTGACGGAGGCTCTCGATGTACTCCAAAGCTTTGAGCATGTCAGCATTAGGAGCCTGGCGGACGTCTCCTCTCTGGGAGTCTGGTTCACTTCCGCGCAGTCTGTGCTCTCTGAGAGAAGCCCCGTGAATGCCAGAGGAACTGAGGAAGAGGAGGATTAAGAGGAGGTTGGCAAAACAGATGAGGAAAGGTTTGCCTGTGGCGAAGGTCTGGGGGAGTGACGGCATGATGACGCCTGCAGAGGAAAGACAAAGAGACACATGTCAGCACTGACCTTTACACATTAAGCTAACAGGTTCGCAGCAGTTACCGCTCTGGCATTTCTTAAATGTCTTTTGCTCTTATCGCTTTAAATGTCTGGTCTGATGATCGTAGACCACGGAGACATCTGCACTGATTAATAGGCCGGAGATCAGGTTTAAGGTCTGGACTTTTGCTTCAACTTAAATACATCAGTTTATCTTAACAAGATTTCTGTTTAATGTCTGAACTGCCTGACAGAATCCAGTCAAATATAAATAAACTGTAAAGAAAATAAAATTAAAATTAAATAAATGTTATATTTTATTTTTTAATTGAATAATGCTTGTTTTTTTCATTTCATTTTTTTAATTATTTTTTGGTCATGTTTTGTAGCTCTTACAGTTGGTATCAAAACAAAAATGACAGATGCAGCACCATAAACAACAACGTCAACAACAACAACAAAAAAAAGCTGAAAAGCGACTGGTGGTCAATCTTTTATTTAAATGAATAAATAAATTAGTAGATAAAAATAATTAAAAACAAACTAAAAATAAATTATGTTATTGTTATTATTATCATCATCCTTCTTCTTATTTTTATTATCATTATTATAAGTGATGCTGGTTCATGTGTGTCACATCTAACCCGGGGTGTTTGTCCTCTCCTCCATCTCCTGCCTGTTGCTGCTGTCTGAGGATCACACTGGAATCCTGCCGCCTGTTTGCCAGCAGCAGTAATAGCAGCGGCATTCAGCTCCCGTGCAAATCTCATTAGTCCTCAAATTGCTGCTCTCCGTGAGTCACGGCCCCGTTGTCAAGGTAACCCGTTAAGGCTGATGTTCCCATGGAGCCTCTCCTTTAATCGCTGAAAACCTCCAAACTCCAATTACAGCTGTTTTTCAAGCTTTAACTCAAATTAAACACTGTTCGGCTGCGAATAAAAATTACTCTCCAGAGGGATGAATTCTGCCTTTTAAGAAGCGTGCGTGCAAAATGCATTAAAAAAAACATGTTTTTAATGCAATTGCATGCAAAATGGACATTATGTTTTTTTATACTTTGCTCAAACAGAAGCCACTAAGATTGATGCATAACAGCAGAATCGACGTTGCATAAGCATTTGATGTCATTTTGTGTTTACTTTTTTCTTTCTTTTTGCGACCTAAATTAAAAAAGCCAAACTCCACGCACTTAAAGCCCACTTTTTTTTCTTTTTTAACACGGAAGAAAAGTGGTAATTATAAGATACGAAGCGCAAACAAGCCCGAAACGTAATGAGAACAAAGAAACGACGTGCAACACAACGCAACCTCTTCGCCTCCACAGCTGTGGCGGTGCATCAGGTTGGCAAACAGCTCCTGTAACACAAGCTCAACTACAAACACACTCTGTGTTTGTGTGCTGCGGGATGCAGGAGACACACTCAGAGGAGTGGACACGTCATGTGGCTCATGCAGGTAGCAACAACCAGGTCTTACCTTTTGTGATTAGTTTCTCCGGAGGCTCGTGAGTGATCTGAGCATCTCTGTCTCGCAGTGTGAGTCTGGTTTCAGCACCGCGGACAGCTCCTCATGCTATTAGAGCAACCACCTGACTCGTGCGTCACAGAGCGAGGGGATGTACGCAACACGGGCGCGCGCGCATATGCATAACACACACACACACACACACACACACACACACACACACACACGCACAGTTCATTTGAGTCAGCCAAACAAAACTGCTTCTCTCTGTGAATATGAACTGACCCAGCGGCTGCATAATAATAATGGCTTTTGATGAAATGAATAAATTCATAATAGAGCTATATTTAGGACTGAAGGGCAGATCAGTCTGTTCTGTGTCAGCTGTGTGCAATAATGCGAGTGTTGCTGGTGTTTATGAGCCTGTTTATTCACAGGATGTACGGTGGCAAACATCATAAGGCGTCATCTTCTCCAGTGATGGTAATAAAGACGCTTCAATGAACTTACTCAGCTAAATTGTGACCTAAATTGTGTTTCATTGCTGCAAGAATTAATCTTAAGACTCATGTTGTTGCTTCACTTCTTGTACCTGAGGCTCATAGTATACTTATACTCCTCCTCTGTACTTGTGACAGTTGAATGGCTGTTGTCATTGACTGCTGTTGTGTCTCTGCTGCAGCACTGAGGGACAGAGACAGTTAAAAGTCCACTGATGACTCACATACAGACTCCGCCAGAGCCCGAGACGGGCGGGGTGACAGAGGGACTGCAGGGGTGTGTGTGTGTGTGTGTGTGAGAGAGAGATAGATAGATGGAGAAAGCGAGCACTTTTGTCGTCAGCCAGCCTGTACTGTGGTCTCTATTTTTGGCTGCCTGTCAAATCGTGTCTAGTACAGATGAGTGTGTGTTTGTGTGAGTCTGAGTGTGTGTGTGTGTGTGTGTGTGTGTGTGTGGGTTGCTCACAGATTCATTCATAAATCCCTCTTGTTGCTGTGTTTGATGTGAGCTCAGGCTCTCCTCCACTGACCTGCTTCTCTCATATTCAGCGATCTTGTTTTCAGCTATGTCACAGTTGCAGTGTAAAAATAGTTCTGCGTATACAGAAATAAAAGGCGTCTTCAGCATATTTAGGTTTGACATTCTGCTCACAGTGAATCACAAACCATCTGACTGTTGGGATACAAATGTAAACAACTGAAACTGAATGAGGAAATCTGTTGTTGTTTGTAAAAATTTCTGTCGATTTCTGGTTTGCAGCATTGAGGATTATATATAACCTTTCATAAGATGCTCTTTATGGCAGCAGACGAGGTTCTGATATATTACAAACCTAAAGAGACATTTTCTGGGGCTTTGAAAACCACTGTGTTTGCAGTGTGGAGGAAAAGAGGGGCGATGAGTCATACTCCAACATCCTTTCAGACTCATTATGAAGGTCCTTTAAAGGCTCAGTCCTGTCACATTCACAACTACAAGATATGGATTCATACTGAGGCACATTAAATATGTATAGTTATAGCTAATCAGCCAATCACATGGCAGCAACTCCATGCATTTAGGCATGTAGTCGGGTCAGGATCAGTGGTTCCCAACTGGTGGGTCGCAGTCCAAAAGTGGGACGTGGGCCCCTTTCTGAATGGACAATAAGTGACTCACAAACAAGTAAAAAACACACTCTTCATTTTGAAGTACAGTGAATTTCCAGCACAGAGCTTTTATTTTGAAGTGCTGTTTCCAGCTGTAGAGTGAGTGCCTAGCCAACAGCTACTTGACAGAGACAGAAAACTCCCTCAACAACATGGCCAAACACAAGTACGATGCTGAATGTATTAAAATGTGGGACCTTGAACTAATGACAAAGGGGCCGGACACATGCAGCATTTTTGCACCCTCAAATTCATTGTTTTTAATGAAGACATGCAGCAGGTGCGCTCAAACGCCAGAGCAATGTCGCCACCATGCGCATATGTGTCAAGCACCTACTTTTCAGGACACAATGGAAGCGCGCACCACATGTCATGTGATAAGGAACAACCAATCACAGCCAACATATATCTTTCCTTCTTACATAAATATCAGTCTGTGATAAATATGGAGAAGTTGTTCATGTTAGTGCAGAGCTGTCAGAGCTTTACATCTGTCCCACAGACAATAGGCCGACACACAAACGGCACCTGGAAGAAGATCAGCTCTGCACACAGGACTTCAGGTAAATAGGCTATTATATGCTGCTTGTTAAGGTTGCTTAGCAACCTCAGACACAACCTGCTGTCGCGCTCTTGACAGCCCGCACTGAAAAGGCACAAGAGTAGCACCCAGCGCCAGACCTTGCGTTTTCCTGGTGGTTAAAGACACGGCGTGTGTACGGCCGCTAAGAAGCAATCTGGACCTTGTGGCTGGACCAGTTGGGAACCACTGATCAAGACGAGCTGCTGAAGTTCAAACTGAGCATCAGAATGATGAAGAAAGGTGATTGAAGTGACTTTGAACGTGGCATGGTTGTTGGTGCCAGACGGGCTGCTCTGAGTATTTACTGGGATTTTCAGCACAACCATCTCTAGGGTTTACAGAGGATGGTCCCAAAAAGAGCAAATATCCAGTGAGCCAAAATGCCTTGTTGATGCCAGAGGTCAGAGGAGAATGGCCAGACTGGTTCAAGATGATAGAAAGGCAACAGGAAGTCAAATAAGCACTGGTTCCAACCAAGGTGTGCAGAAGAGCATCTCTGAAGCAACAACACCTTGTCCAACCTTGAAGCAGATGGGCTACAGCAGCAGAAGACCACACCAGGTGCCACTCCTGTCAGCTAACAACAGGAAACTGAGGCTACAATTCACCAAAACTGGACAATAGAAGATTGGAAAAACCACATTCAGATGGAAGCATGGATCCATCCTGCCTTGTATCAACACTTCAGGCTGCTGCTGCTGGTGGTGTAATGGTGTGGGGGAGATTTTCTTAGTACCAACTGAGCATGGTTTAAACACCACAGCCTACCTGAGTATTGTTGCTGAGCGTGTCCATCCCTTTATGACCACAGTGTACCCATCTTCTGATGGCTACTTCCAGCAGGATAACGCACCATGTCACAAAGCTCACATCATCTCAAACATGACAATGAGTTCACTGTACTCCAATGGCCTCCACAGTCACCAGATCTCAGTCCAATAGAGCACCTTTGGGATGTGCTGGAACGGGAGATTCTCATCATGGATGTGCAGCCGACAAATCTGCAGCAGCTGTGTGATGTCATCATGTCAAAATGGACCAAAGTCTCTGAGGAATGTTTCCAGCACCTTGTTGAATCTGTGACACCAAGAATTAAGGCAGCTCTGAAGGCAAAAAGGGGTTAAATTAGCAAGGTGTACCTAATAAAGTGGCTGGTATATACATATATATTTTCTCTCAGTGAGAGTAACTCTTCATTAGAATAAAGTCAACCTTTCTAATGTTGTCATACGAGGCACTGAAGGAGCAGAGGACCAAAAGAAACCAGGACAAAAGAGCTGATTTGAATCTCCTGTCTCCCTCAGCCTAATTACATTTTCCCTGCTGACTAACGCACACATACACATGCATACACACCCAGTGCCAGTTTTGTTCTGACAAAGGCTGAGCTGTCTGGCTAATTGCTTGTGGCTGTGCCTGTGGCAGGATTACTGGTAAACAGAAACCAATTACAGCTCAGTTCCTCCCCCATTTTCACTGCCGGTCCACTAAAAAAGTAAACACAAGGTTTTTCTCAGGTCACATAAGAAGTTTCTTACAGCCAATTAGCCGTTTTCCCCTTTTCACGCAGCAGTGTGGTGTGACTGTTTGGGGTCACATTTTTCATAATATGATGAATCTGAAACTTTTTTAGCGCAGGAACTGGTACTTGTCCTTTCACTTCAGGCTACAGTCTCATTACACGGAATATAAAGCAGCTGGTGGGGCTTTTTATTTCTTAGTGCCTTTTTTATACAAAAACTGATATGGGTATATTCTGCACTGGAAACATAACATTATTAATGCTAAATAATAAAACTTTAGAAGTTACTGTGACCTCAAATGAAGATGGAAATTATTTATTTTTTTATTTTTAATTATTTAAATATCAGATTTTTAAAGGTGATGCAGTGGTTGGCATTGTTTCCTCACAGCAAGAGGGTTCCTTGTTCGAACCCTGGGGTGGGGGAGCCCCTCCGTGCGGAGCCTTCAGTCAATAAAACCATAATTAAGAAAAGATAATATTGACCATAATATTAACAATAAAAATATCAGCGCTAAATGAAAACTTCACATGACATCGGTATATCTCTGTCTCCTCTTTTCCTTTTCATACTGTCCTCTGTCTCTCAGTTCTTTTCTCGGCCCTTGTTGTTTCTATTTTTCTACTGTCCACTGCGAATCCATTAAATATATACAGTCTATGGGTGGGACAAGAAGTGCAGTGTAGCCAATCAAAGGCAGTGTAGGGTGGGTCTTGCCAAGAAAAGCCAACAGCGAAGCAGCAAGCAGAATAAACTGAAGGATTAGTGTGTGATGTCATACAGGAAGTGCTTCCCTCGTCTACATGCCTCGGTGTGGCGCTGGTGTCAGTCACATTACTTTTTGTTATCCTTAATTTTATCCAGACCTCTGCAGAACAAGAGCTGCTGCATTTCAGAGCTTTTCCTGAGAAAAATAGCTTCAGACTTATCAGCTTTACTACTGCACTGGCATTGTGTACTGGGCGGCAGGCAGGAGTGGGGCGTGTTGATCCCTGGCATCGTGGACTGGCCCTGGGGAGCCATGGGCGCCTCCCTTTAGAGGTGTTCTGGGCACATCCCACTGGTAGGAGGCCCCGGGGCAGACCCAGAACACGCTGGAGGGATTACATATCTCATCTGGTCTGGGAACACCTCAGGGTCCACCAGGAGGAGCTGGAGAGCATCGCTGGGGAGAGGGACGTCTGGGGTGCTTTCTTGGCACGCTGCCCCCACAACCCGGCCAGGCATAGGTGAATGAAAATGGATGGATGGAAAGTGGTGACGTTACCACTACGCTACTGGGAAATGCGAGTAACGTCGCTATTTGTAATGACGCTACTGCCCAACACTGACAACAACATGGCGGAATCTGTGGAAGAGGACATTGCTCCATATGTAGATATAAACAGCTCATTCTAAGGTCACGAAAACACATTTACTATTCAGGTGATTATAAACTAATGAAAATATAGTTATGAAGATTTTATCATTCTTGCCAGTTGATGCCCCAGTTGAGGCTTTTCAGTATCCAAACCTTTTCTAATTTTCGTGTTATGTAGGACTCCTGTTGCTAATTGTAAGAAGTTAATTGAGAAAATGTGTTTTCCAGGACTTAAAAATACTAAACAGGATTTTACTGAATAAATCATGATGTCTGTGGGGACTCAGGCACATCACAGAGCGTGAAAATCTGTAGCTATATGTGCTCTTTACACACAAACACTCACCTCACCGGTCATCTCCTATCTTTACCTTTGTCTCTCTGTGTGTTTGTCCCCTGGCGACTGAGCGGCTGCTATACCCATTCATTACCACGGGGCCTGACAGCCAATAATTCTGCTCTTTAACTCAGGTTGTCAGAAGCTTGGCAGGCACAATGTAGAGAGAGGGAGGGAGGGAGAGGTTGTGAATGGGTCTACAGGGTTTGACGTCAGCCTCTTTTCTGCGGTCGATTATGTGTGTGCGTGTGTGTGTTTGGGAATAGGTGTGATGCATCAATTTTTGCTCTTTTGTGAAATGTGAGATGTGGCACCAGAGTCTCTCCGAGGCATTTATAGTTCTCCAGGGCAGATATACAAATTGTTCCCCACCACATTTGTCACACTTCCCTGAAATGATGAAAACAATTAAATTGTCCAGTTCGCAAAACCACATGCGTCTGTCTGCGAGGTCTGCACACGACTACAGCGGGAGGCATGTGTCCCACAAACAGAGACTCAAAGGGATCAAAGAAAGAACACAAAGAACCCTGACGTTTATTTTATAAAATGTTTTTATGAGACAACCAGGAAAAGACCCCAAGGTGCTAATTTTGAAGTGCTTTATCCAAAAACATCCATTTATGTAACTGTGCCCAAACCCATTTTCGTGTTTGTTGTTCTGATGAGCAGAAGAGCCCCGCTGTAGGTAACAATGATTTGTGTATCCACAGAGGCATGAGTCACCGGGTTTACTGACGTTTTGTGAGGAGAATACAGCAGAAACAATCTCACCACTTTGGCTGTTTATGAAAATCAAAATGAAATTGGCAGGACCTTCGGCACGTATGGGAAATTAAAACAGGAGCTACGTGATGTAGGAGGGAGCCTGAACGGGTAGTTTGAGGTATGACTGAGATTTGTGTCATTCCACAGATAATAGCTCCGAAGCTTCGGTACATCAGTACATGACCCATCAAATTAAATGTATTAATCATCAAGTCTAACAGCAAAACCCCAAAGACATCATGAAATAAATAAGCATATGAATCACTGTTTAACACTAATTTAAGGAATCATTAAAACCTCAGGATCATCAAATGTTATGTGATCTTTCTTGTTGTTTCTTTTTATTTCTTTTTATTCAAAAAAGTGTGTTTTAATTTCATAAGGGCATTTTCCCAGTGGCACTTGCTTTTTGATAATGTCACATTTTATATTACAGCGTCAGTTTTTATTTCATAATGTCACTTTTCATGATGTTGACGTTGTCACCCCTCAATTTTCATCCAATCACACGTAAATTTGCTCCCTTTCTGACACCCTTTTTGGCTTGTGCTCTCCTTAAAGGGATAGTTTAGATTTTTTTTAGGTAGGGGTGTAAAACATATTCTCACTCCGACCTCGTCACATTAGTCATGGACTTTCCACGTCCACATATGATGTCCAAGGTACCCTGGGTGTGTTGGTTGTTGACGTTCTGGGACGCCGTGTCAACTTCAGCCTGTTACATGCATTGTCTGTTTTCAAAATACACTTCTGTTTTCACAGGAAATGTACAGTTTGCATACAGTCTCTTTCAAAATACAAGGACTATGTCAGTACACATGCATTGTCTGTTTTCAAAATACACTACGTCAGTACAACACTGCCAACTGAGGTTTTTTTGTCCTTCAACAACAAACACACGTGGTTGGGTTTTGGAATAAAAACAGGGTTTGATTTTACAATCATATGAGAAGTGAGCACCGGCCTCCCAGGGGAAGGTGGGCGGTTGTTGGACCCATCCACCACCCCTCCCACTCACCCTACTCTGACTGGCTGTGTATCATGCCAATGTGAAAGGACGGCTTTTTTGGTTGGTGTCTGATGCCGGAAGTCACTGACCAAGCGCCAGTATTCCACGACTGCAGAGTGAAACTTGGGTGGGTTGTATGTGGAACTTACCCATAGTCAGTGTATCACTACAGTAGGTGGTAGTCAGCATGCTCCGAGTACTGCCATGGAGACTTGCCTTTATTGAAGAAAAACCGCTAACAAAGTTCTGCTAATTCAGTGATAAGCACATTTCATTTCATTTTTCACAATAATAGTCCCCATGTTATTTTGTTATGTAAAAACTTTTATTGTGAAACAGCAAAATAAGGAAATGTTGAGTTTTCGAGCAGCAACTTCACACAACTTCTAATACGGCTGATAGCGAACATGAAACATCAAAATAAAGCAGATATCTGCAGTAAAAACAGGACGCAGGAGAGAAACTAAACTCCAAACACAGAGATTCAGTTAGAAGCTACACACGTACTGAGAGCTGAACACACAGAGACTTTTAAAAACGCCTTTCTCTCTGGTCTCCTGCAGACAGAGGCGAGGAGAGTCTTACAGCACACACCGCTTGTTTGACGTTGAGAAGTTGTCGGGGGTTTGCTGTAGTTGGGGAGACGTCACCACTACCCGCTTGAGGGTGGGTGGCCCGACTTTTGGACCTACTCAGGAGAAAGTCCATCCCTGGCTCAGCTTGGTGTGGCATGGCACGTCTAAACTGATAATGAAAATGCAAATCGCCACAGAATGGCTTGACTCAGCGCGACCAAAATTGACAGTGGAAAATGCATGTAACAAGTACGTCATACAACCCCACTTCAAACTATCCCTTTAATACATCCATGCTATGTGCCCAGTGAGCCACTGTCAGAGGCCATTCTCCTTCATACATGCACAGTGTAAACCCTTAAAACCAACCTGGCTCCTCTCAGCTGTGAGCAGTTATTGTGCTCTCATACTTGACTCTCTGTAGAGTTAACTTCTCCACACCTGTACAGAACAACATGTCTCAGGATTTCTATAAGACAGTGTTCTCTTGTTCACCACCTACTGTCTTGTGTCTATTCTCGGCCACTCTTTATCAGTGTTGTCACAGCACATCATGCAGTAACTTGGCTTTCCCACACTTATGGTACAATGGTGCACGATCTTTCTTCTCTCCTTTGTCTCTGTCTTACTCGCCTGAGGCGGCTGATGAGAGCTGGAAAAATAGGCAAGATTAAAAAAACAGATGAAGAGAAGTTGTCTGAAGGGATTATAAAGAGGGGAGCACATTTTCTTTGTGTCCTGGCTTTATAGACCTTTGCATCTTAACGTATTAGCATCTATTCTCATATTACTGCTGCCAAGTTACACAGTTGGGTTCACTGAATTTGTTTAAGAAATATATTTTCAAAAAACAGCCTCACTTGGTTGCTTATGAGATACAGAACAGCCTCATGCAGCCTTTCCTGCCTGGGCTTTGATGTTGCTGTTTTTGAATAAGACCTCTGCTTCATTCCTCCGTCTTAAAGTCACAGAGCAGATGTTGTGTTGTCGGCACGTAAGGGAATATTTGTTGTTTACCTCCTCCTGAATGACAAAAATAAACCTGCCCCTCCCTCCTCTGCTCCCCCACTGGCATCTCTGAGAAACAGCCTCTTTCTGCAGCAACACACAAGATCACAGCGAGGATACTTGTAAGGGAGCAGGGGGCGAGATGGGAGGTTTCTGAAAGATCCGTATTGCATTACTATTCATCATTTATACGGGAGGGAGAGGAGATAGAGAGGAGAGGGTGAGCCCTGCTGCCTCAGAGGGTAGTTGACTGTTTAGTGTATCTGCAGGGATAAAGCCAGCTTGAGCTCTCTGGCTTCATCGTCTACTTAAAGGGAATTTACCCTCATCCCTGGGGACACAGAGGATAGCAATTAGAGGCAGGGAACCCACAGTATAGCCCCTGTTGTGCTACTGGAAAAAAGAACACATAAAACAGTGACACACATTAGTGACTGTGACATAAACAGAGGCTTTGGCTGAGAAGCTATACGCATGTACAGGATTTGATGTTGCAGTCTGACGTCAGCATTCACGCAGGAGCACTGTTCGGATGTTTAAAGAATAATGCATAAATTAGCATTTCACTATCAAAGTGCCGGGATCTCCTCCAGCCCTGCTTGGGGATTCATGAGGAAATACATTTCTTGTTGTCTACTGAACAAGTGTAGCATAAAACGGATTTCCATCCACAGCATACTGGGATAGCGTATACTGTACAGTCAATCAGTCCATCTGTTCACTACTTTGTTCCAGACTGAAATATCTCCATAATTATTGGATGGTGTGTCATTTTTGCATTAACATTTACGAATCTCAGATGATGAATCATAATGACTTTCATTAAGTTTTCCTAGCTTCACCATGGGTTTGGCAGTTTTAGTTTTTATCTTGAGATCCGTAGAAGATGATTCACATCATGACTTTGGTGGCCCTCCTGGTGCGGGGCCCTGGGTTCCTCCTGGTGCAGCGGGCCCTGGGTTCCTCCTGGTGCAGTGGGCCCTGGGTTCCTCCTGGTGCAGTGGGCCCTGGGTTCCTCCTGGTGCAGTGGGCCCTGGGTTCCTCTTGGTGCAGCGGGCCCTGGGTTCCTCCTGGTGCGGGGCCCTGGGTTCCTCCTGGTGCAGCGGGCCCTGGGTTCCTCCTGGTGCAGTGGGCCCTGGGTTCCTCTTGGTGCAGCGGGCCCTGGGTTCCTCCTGGTGCAGCGGGCCCTGGGTTCCTCCTGGTGCAGCGAGCCCTGGGTTCCTCCTGGTGCAGTGAGCTCTGGGTTCCTCTCGGTGCAGCGGGCCCTGGGTTCCTCCTGGTGCAGCGGGCCCTGGGTTCCTCCTGGTGCAGCGAGCCCTGGGTTCCTCCTGGTGCAGTGAGCTCTGGGTTCCTCTCGGTGCAGCGGGCCCTGGGTTCCTCCTGGTGCAGCGGGCCCTGGGTTCCTCCTGGTGCAGCGAGCCCTGGGTTCCTCCTGGTGCAGTGAGCTCTGGGTTCCTCTCGGTGCAGCGGGCCCTGGGTTCCTCCTGGTGCAGCGGGCCCTGGGTTCCTCCTGGTGCAGTGAGCTCTGGGTTCCTCCTGGTGCAGCGGGCCCTGGGTTCCGCCTGGTGTGTTGGCAGTTCCTGGTCTCTGAGTTTCCTTGTCACTTAACCGTTGCTACAAATGCAGCGCCAGTTAAAATAGAAATGCTCCATCAACGTGTTAATTCTTAATAATTTATCAGGTAAAGGTCGGGGTCCTGATAGGATGCTGTCTGGGTCTGCACCTGGGAAATGGAGAGGGATTGCAGGTTGACAAAGGGGGAGGCATTTAGGTCATAAAATTGCCCACTGACCGCAGCAACCCATGCATAGGCCTCTACTTTGGTGATGTCTGGACACACAAATCCGATCTGATCACTTGCAAATAACAGCGCAGACAGTCTGTCCTTAAGATCTGATTTAAGAAACAAATCTGATTTTCCTGCCATCTGAACGCAGCCTGAGACATTAGTCAGGAAGCACTGTTTATAATCCAGCATGTAAATGTTATGAGGTTGTGTTTGTGAAGGCTGCCTCATCCATTAGGTTGAGTTTTTGTTTTTCATTAGGCCCATAACAAAGCCAGTCATATCCATACCTGCTCTCACCACCAGTGTTTGTTATAATCACATTACATCTCTCTTTAGAGCAGTAATGAATTACTGCTACTGAAGTCAGTAATCACATTACAGTCACTAATCAATCTATCCTACTGGGCCGAAACTCATCAGACATGCCGACAACAGTGACTTCAGCGTGTGCAGACCTGCGCTGACTCTGAGGAGGAACAGGTTATCTGACAAATGATTTGAGGATCTCCTCCTTGTAACATATTTTTATTTATTTTATTTACTTGACAAATTTGAGACAGATGCATAAGACGTTTCTTCAAAAGTAAAAAACAAAGTAGATGCAATGCATACAGGTTTCAAACCCCAAACCCATGTCCCTGGTTAGGCTTTTATAATAATTATTATTATTATCATTAATATTATTATTAGGGTCCGGGCAGCTAAGCTGCCTGGACACTATTGTAATCTAGGTATTCTTCTTCTTTCTTCTTTCTTCTTCCGAGGAAATCATACTGCCCATGGGTGAAACCTCACCAAACTTTGCACAAAGGTCCAGTCTCATGCCAGATATCCTCAGCGGTAAACTCAAGCCAATAGTCCTGATGGTGGCGCTACAGCAAGCGTCTAAAGTTCAAAACTTCACAACTTCCATCAAACTGTAGCCCCAATACTGAAGAAACTTTGGTACATTTAAACCTATTAAAAATTATGAAGTTCATCACTCTATTTTTTTCAAAAACTGTAAAACTTCTTAAACCTATCTCCTCCCACAATTTTTGCTCAATTGACACCAAACTTGCTACAGAGCATCTTCAGACTGTCCTACAAAAACTATGTTTCTCAGATTTTTGATTTATCAAAAATTGAGCCTACAGTGCATCAAAATGTTTGACTGTAAACGGTACTGTAAACATATACATGCAAATTCTTGCTAAATAAATCTTCAATGTTCATGAAAAAATGACAAAATTCTAGAGTCATGGTAGATGATGTGTGGCAAATATCAGAATTTTATCTCAAAAACTGAATTTTTGACAGCATTTTGAATTTTGCTCTAATGTGAACAATTGGAGTCAATGCAAAAATGGCAATTTTAAACATCAGTTTTTCACTTATTGAGCAAATCAATCATTGTTACAAACAAATTACCAACATCTCCATGCTGTCTAGATGCAATATGTGTATTTTCAGATTTTTGTCTTAATAACAGAATTTTTTACAGTGGTTTCAAATCTGCTTTTCCATGCATGGACGGCTGCTAAACCTGCACGTCTGGCTTAGTCAATTTGTGAAGCTACGCATGAATTGTCACTGACTAATTAGCTCAGTGAGCTAGAAATTGATCCTTAGTCTCAGAGGTTGTGAGTTCAAGCCTCAGCTGATGCAAAAGGCAGATTGTGTTGCTAAATTCCTAAATGTCTTCCAATTCTTCTGCTTGTTGCTCAGAATTGCCTAAAAATCAAATAAGCTGGACCAGTCTACTATAAAGCCATGGTTTGGTGAGCAGGTTACTCCAGTGAGTTTGTTTAGTGTGTTTGGCCCATTAAACGCAGTTCATAAGTCATTTAAACATGTTTTTTCCCCCTTTTAAGTATGTCATCATCTAATAGTGTTAGGAAAACCAATCCTCAGGACCTCCCAAAAACATCGGTATTTAAAACTCTTCTAAAAGTGAAACTTATCTATGCTCTCTTCAAAGTAGGTCTCTAATACTAAGGGTTTTTTTAAGCAAAAACGCATGTGTTTAGGAAGTACTGACTGGATAAATGACACTTGGATTTTGCTGTGCAAGTTGTGGGAGTGTTTGGCTTGTTACTCTAAAAATGTAATATTTTACTCATTACTTGTTACTCTTTTCAAAAGTAATAATAGTATGTTGCTTATTACTCCTTCCAACAGTAATTCGTTACATTACTTTCTTTTTTGTTACACCCCATAAAACTGGTACTTGTGTATCTCTCCAAAATTCAGATGTGTGCCTCAGCCTCTGTGTGAATGTCAGCTGGTAATCACCGGTAAGTGTGACGAAGGCGAAATAGCGTGCAAATGTTTTTTTGGTTTTTTTTTTCAACTGGGGGTCAGTTGGCTGTGACTGGTATTTCCCCAAGGCTCTGTCTGAAAGATGGAGAGTCACTTGTGGAGCAACATTTCATCCACAACATATCCAATCATAAGCTTCATTAGTTTTTTGCAGCCTGCAGCTTTGCATGAGTAAAATCCAGTTTTGGTTGTTTAGCCAGTGCAGAGCTACAGCTGACTTTTGTGGCTGAGGAAGGCTTATCTGTGGTGGGGTGTATTTCCTGGAGCTTCATGTTGTTGTGCTGTTGGCCATAGTAGCTGAGGTGTTCCAGACTGGAGATTTGGGGATTTGTTTTTCGCAGTGGAAAGAGTTTTAGGATAAGTTTTAAGGGACTGCTGATACCACAACATATGATACAGCAAGTGTGAAACTGCAGCTGGGTTTTTGTCTGGTTTTAGGGTGCCAGACCTGAGGCATGAGTGCCCATTATTGCTGTCACAGAGATAATCGAAGGAGAGAGCAGCAGGGAGAGTCCTGGGAATAAAAGGTTGCAGCAGAGGTAACGTGCAACCTGTGAAGGCTGCAAAACACTCCATGGTCTTTGTTGGTTGCTAACCCACATTCCCTGAGCCAGTTTGTACAATAGGCCTACTGATATACAGCTAGCACAGGGGTAGTCAACCTGCCGCTCCAGAGCTACATGTGGCTCTTTAACCCTCTCCAGGGGCTTTTACAAAAACATATATGGAAATGAATAGTTTTTTCATTCATCATTGTTATAGGCCTAACGTGATTCTTACATTACCCAACTGTAAAAATGTGTAGCCTATACACCTGATTAAATATGTTTTGACATTTAGTCAACTAAAAAGTGCAAATATGGCTCTTTTGATAATAAAGGTTGCCGACCCCTGAGCTGGTGCAACCACAATGAGCTAGAAGGGTTCAAAGTTGACAGTTGTAGAAATTTGGAATACTACCAAACGTGGCTGATTCAACCCAGCATCTCTTAAACACAGACATTAAAAAATAACGGGAATCATAACTTGATTGATTTACACTTGAGCTGAATTCTGTTGTTCAACCCTCCCATTTCAGTTTTGTTGCACTTTTTGACCTTCAGCTGCCACAACCTTCCTTTTTTATCCCATTTCATAAATTTGCAGCAGATCTGGTATCTGTTGCTCCTGGTTATTGATTCTCCTCTCGATACCAGAGCTCCCTCTGCACAGATCTCTTGAATCATTTATTATCAGCTATTTCCCTTCTCAGGTCAGGGTAGAGGCAATTCAGCCCTACTCTCTGGCCTCCACCATCTGTAGTACAAATTAAGCTGTAGCAATAAATTCTTAGACACATAGCCAGAGGAAGTGTAACAGATGTAGAGATCCTTGTGGTCGGACTGGACAATTGCTCCCAAAGGCGCGAGTCAGGAGATCTGTTGGCATGTTATGTTGTTGGAGTAGAACACCATCATATAGCTGGGTTTTAATGTAATATAGAGACACTGATCTCTATTTATTTCTCCTTTGATTAGAGATGTTGGAAGTTTCTACTCAAAATCATTTGTGATGAAACATTTCTCATTGTTTTTGATATAAACTTTATTTTTTAGAACAGTCTGAGTTGCCCCGTTTGAGACTGTCATTGTGTCTTGTTTCTTTGTTGGATATTTATATTTTTCATGCTGCTCGTTATTTTCATTCACATCATGAAGTGATTTCAGCTGCACACTGACACCAGTGAAGTGAGCTGAACAAGAGAGGTTCTCAAATTATTTATTGTCTGATCCATGTTACTCGAACAAACAGCTCATACTCTGGAGACAGTCTGCGGGGGGTGAAACATTAAATTGATGTACTGATTCAATAATGTCAGGAATGCAGGGACGGTGAGCAGGAATAAGATACTGAGCTCCATTCTGACGCATGTGTTTCCCTAACCTGCTAATATTTCCTACACAATAAATCTCAGGTGACAATATAGACAAAAAACAACCTGAAATTAAGGAATTAAAACTGATAGACAAGTCAAGCTAACTCTCATGCAGAAGCAGTTGGGTTCATTTTAGGTGACCTCTACCAGTTTTTAGAGATCAAAGTGTACCAGTCAGACATTTAGGATGATCCCGCTCCATGCTGACCTATTGCATTACCAAAGGCATAATGAGAACGCAGACTATCAAAGCCTCGGGGCCCTCACACTGTAGCCTGGCACATCTGCAGGTATCTCATATGTTTGTTTCATGAAAACCACACAGACGTCTCGATCATGTGGTGCTGGCCTTTATCGCCCCTTGCAGTGGGATCTACACAAGCTGAGAATCAGAGCAGCCATAAAAACAGAAACACTAGACCATTTTAAATTAAAAATAGCCACAAAATGTCTCTTGTGCATGCATTTTTTAGATCTGTTCCTTCACTACTTTTATCTCTTAATTATGTTTGTAGTGGCATCAGTGAAAAAAACCCCTCTTCTCTGCTGGAGTCAAACCCATCATGCATTGGGTAAGAGGCAGGGAAACAAGAAGAAGTCATTTTTTACTTTTTCTTCAGACAGAGGCAGGCATATCACTGCTTGCTGGTGACTTGATTTTGCAGCTGCGATGGTTGTCACAGGCAGGTTTAATCAGCTGTAGCTACCTAGTTAAGCTAATGTTGAGTTGGTTGACGCTTCAATGTTTCCAACAGAATTTAAAGAAAATGTCCAGCAGAGGCGTTTATTAGCCTTGGACCAAGACGTTCTTTGCATGAATGTCTTGGTCCAAGGCTAAGGCGTTTATCATAGGGTCAGTTTTGCTTATAACTGAATCTGACTGTGTGAATGTAAACTGAATCTCAGGGATGAACAACCTGTTTTTGTTTTCCTGCAAACCTCACATGAGCAGCACTCACCTTATGAAGGTCAAACGCCACTTCCAGTAAGAACAGCAGCCGCTGTGAACCCCTCAGGCTGGTTTAACAACACACAAGACTCAAATACCTTTTGTCAAGATTCTCACTTTGTTTTTTCCCCTTGGCTTCTCCTCAGCCTTCATCACCCCACAGGTACATAAAGTGGTCAAAGTATTGCTGTGCAGTATCTTGCTGCAGCACCATAAAGATCACAGGTTCCTCAGTCGGAGCTGTCAGAAAATAACAGTCAACAATATCGTCTGTGATCTTAGGACGCTGGCAGGGCTGTAAGCTCTCAGCCCTGATGCTCTCCAGCAAGCTGTTGATGGATGGCAGGAGGTTCAATGTCGAGTTCATCATAAAGGAAGTACTGCCCTATCTTTACACATAATATTGGGGGCACAGACAAGTTTAATTGGATCTCTCTCAGCCCTCATGTCCTATCATGTCTACTATCATAAAGGTATAACATTTATTCTTGAAGGCCAGTTGTCTAAGATTTTATTATAGTGCAACATGTTCTCATCCCAAGTCATCACATATCGCTGCTTTGTCAGAGGACTTTCAAGTCTACATATTACGTGCTGGGTATCCTCCTGCGTCTGCTGCTGATGTTCCAGGACTCTGCAACCAGCGCTGGGATGTCTCAAAGAGCATCATGGTTTGACCTGTTACAGTGAACACCGGGCTCCCTGGTGAAAGTCTGGAGTTTGTTGGACCCATCCACCACCTGTCCAGCACACCCTATAGAGACTTTCCTTACATTACGTTGTCACCGGAAGCATGTGAAACTAACGCCTGCCGTCCAGCCATGTAGCATACCACCTGGACGGGTATCGTTTGGCTGTGTTATGTACTGACGCCGGCTATCTGCATATATTACTGCAGCAAGAGGTGCTGTGGCCAACTGGCAGCGTATCATTATTCCCCGAAAGATTCCATCCAGTCGCCTTACAAACTGACGCTGCCTGGCAGCTTATCAAACCACTGTGAATGGTGGCTTTTGGCATCTGACACCAAAATCACTGACAAAGCTGTGGTATTTGGCAACTTTGAATATTGTAAAGTTGTTCTTGAGCTTCCGATCACATGCACATCCTCAGCAGATTAATTTCAAGGACTTCTTATTCAAGTTGGCTTGAACTTGATATTGAGATATCATTCTTAGAAACAAACTTGTGGTGAGATTGTTGGTTTATTGTGCACATTACCTTTTGATCCTGAATGAGAAAATAAATCATGCAAGTTGTTTTAACTTCTTTTTGGTGCTGCCTTTATTGGGCACTGAATGCCATTATTAACTAACGTCTACATATTTGTGGGGCACCCCTGTGTACCCACCTCGCACTTTCCACCTCGCTGTCTCCCAGTGTTTCTTCTCAGTCCATTCTGTCAACCATGTAAAGGCAAAAATGCCCCAAAATACTCATCTTTAAAAAAGTGTAAATAATTTCGGGATCTGTCTGCAGCTGCTCCCATCCTCACAAACACATCCTTGAGTTTGCCAGACGTCCCTCTAGACTTGGCTCGGACCAAAAACCTGCCATAACACATTACATCCACAGCTGTGACACTTCCTGTTTAGAACTCAGTGTCTGGAATGCCACATATGCTGTCATATGGGAATAACATCAACTTGACAGGTCTAACACTTTTTAAGTGTACACATGTTCAGGCTCATTAGAAGCTGTTAAGATAAGACAGTATGACTCAGCTGATGTAAAGGACATAGGCTGCCCTTTGTCGGCCTCTTCACGTGTGAATCAGTGAGGCAGTGGCATCCAAATAGAGACCCTTATCATAATTCTGTTGTTTATGCAAATGAACAACACAACTAAATGAGCACAAAAGACGAATTCAAGCATTTTCAAGATTATTTTAACTTGCTCTGGGACTGCCTGTGATGCTGGGAATCAGCACACCTGGGGCCCTGCCCCTGCCTGCTGCCCGGCATGCAATGCACTTGACCCTAATTTCTGTCCCTGTGGGTGGTGGACTCACAGGGCGGCAGGTGTCCTCATACCCGGCAAGGTACTCAAAGTCCAAATATGCCAAGCCATCAAAGTCATCTTGAATCGCTCTTAGTGTGGAAGACAAAGCTTTCGATTCACTGGTCCATCTACGTCCTAACCCTCATCTATGGTCATGAGATTTGGGTAGTGACTGAAAGAATGAGATCGCAGATACAAAATGAGTTTCCTCTGTGGGGTGTCTGGGCTCAGCCTTAGAGAGAGGGTGAGGAGCTCAGACATCAGGAGGGAGCTTGGAGTAGAGCTGCTGCTCCTTCGTGTCAAAAGGGGCCAGTTGAAGTGGTTCGGGCATCTGATCAGGATCCTCCTGGACACCTCCTGTTAGAGGTGTTCCGGGCATGTCTAACGGGTAGGAGGCCCCGGGGCAGACCCTGAAAATGCTGGAGGGATTATGTATCTCATCTGGCCAAGGAACACCATGGGGTCCCCCAGGAGGAGCTGGAAAGCATCGGAGAGGGACGTCTGGGATGTTTTGCTTGACCCACTGCCCCCATGACATGGCCCCGGATAAGCGGATGGAAATGGATGGATGGATGAATGGATAGCTCTGGGACTGAGGAAGACTTAATTATTCCTAAATAACAACAGGTATTTCCTTTTTATGTATCTATTTACTATGTCATAGTCATGTGAAAACACATTTAAAGTATAATAATATACCTTTTGTCTTCAGTAACTGAATGAACTGTTTGTCACTTCTGCATTGGCTTCATTTTTCAGGGTTGCCACTTGGTAGAGGGATATTTTTGCCACAATTCTGCATAAGTGTTGACATGTGGTTAGCTAGCATTAGTTTACAGTAGAAAATCAGAGACTGTTTTATTGGAAGAGGACAAGCGAGCCCTAAGAGATGTCTGCAACATAGCCTACATAGCTGAAATTGTTTGAAGGGCAATGAATGTGAAACTACAGGTTTAATATGTTTTGCAGTGCACAAACATCAGAAATAATTGTCCTTTTAACATGTTTATTTAATTATGACAAAATGAATGCATATGCATCATCTATGCATACATATGACTGCTCAATGTTTCACTTTATTTCTTTGTTTTTGTTAAGGCATTTTAAAATCTAATCTTTTAAATCTAAGACGTAGGACCACCAGAGCTCACACCAGCCTGATATATTTGTAAGTGACTGGCCCAGCGGCATGCAGAAAGGTGCCTTTCTCTTTTCAACTTGCAGTTAGCAATAACCTGACCACAGAAAATCAATTCAGGAAACAGACTGACCAATTTCAAATTCCCATAAAGCCGTGAGTCACTCTTTCTAACAAAGAGTCTGACAGTTTTAATTCCAACCAAACCCTTTAGCAGCTGATTTCCCACATTAGTCCCTCCTTTCAGGCTCGAGATATGATTGATTGAAATCCACTTTCACACTCAGTGTTCGTGGGTAATTTTTCAAAGCTTTTGTTTTGGTTTATCCAGACCTGCACCTTCTCTGTGATGCTGAGCGATGACGAATCGCTCCTTTAATTGCCGGTTAAACTGGGCCTGAGCCTAGTGGTTGCTGAGTGCCCAGAGAGAGACAGGAAGCAGCATTAAGACTGCGGCTGTCTGCAGCATCCATCTGTGACATCCAGTGGGTTAGAGAGGGAGGGAGGAAGCGAGCGAGAGAGAGAGGGGCATCTGGAAGTGCAGCCAGAATGACTCATAGGTCAGATTTGCGTGAGTGAATGAGAAAGTGTGTGTGTGTTTGTGTGTGTACCTGTGTGTGCATGTGAAATCACATGGCTGCATTTGCACATTATGCAAAGTTGTGCCTCGGTGTTAATTTGTTTCTGAGGGAGCAGAAAGCATTCAGGTCCCTCTGCCCGCCACTCTGTTGTCAGTGCGTGAATCATTCACTGACCGCAGTTTTACAACACTGATTATAGAAAAAATGCATCAAAGTGATATTTGTTTGATGGAACATTTACTTTCTACAACACCTGCATTTTTAGTGTCAGTCTGTCTCCTTTTGCTTTTTAGAGGAGACCTTATGAAACCATCTCCGGTATTACTATCCACCCTGATTACTCTGAATTACTGCCAGGACTGTATTTACAAGAGTCCAATAGTAAAGGTTAGGACAGGACCAAAGATCAAAATAGATCCTTGTTCCATGTGCTACAGTGAGCAATACTGAGCAGGGACCAGGTTCATTCCTTTACGATGGACTCCGTGCTCCCGATATTCACAACAGACATTTTGTTCTTTTAAAGCAGCTATAATCAAGATTTTTCTAATTATAGTGGCTCAGATGACTGTTTGATGTGAAAGGAGGTCTTTGATATTGGCCTACCAAAATAAATTGTCACCAGACTCTGCAGTTTATGTCAACTCTATGGAGTGTTTCAGCATCTGTCAGCTGAATGTTTTAGTTTCACAGCCTACAGCTTTCCTGTTTTGGCTCAGTCTCATGTTTTCAGTGAAAAGCTGTGCACTACCTCCCCGGCTCCAAACCACAGACAGTTAATGGTGAATATTTAGCAGCTAAAGAGGCAGATTTTTCTCTCAGGAGATAGTGGGGACCCAATCTGGGAATGCATCTGCTATTGCTCTGACAATGATAAAGCCTCTGAAGGCAACAGCCAATTTTTCTGGTATAACCAGCTGATATCTGAGCCAAGACCCTCACTTCCTCCATGTTGCTAATTGTTTACAGTTTGATAGCATTGTGAGACAGGTCCAGACAACATTTGGGCTAATCTCCCTAAACAGATATCTGCAAATTAATGCATATAAAATAGAAAAAGCTAACAAAAAGCTTAATCATCATTAGACGATAACTGATGGGCTCTAAGATTGTATTTCAACCAATGCATTCCACCTCTTTTGCTCTCAACACGATTGTTTACCTGCATGCGAAGAAAGCCAGCTTAAACTTGATTGATCAATACTAGTCCGACAACAAACGAAAACCAGAAAGACTCTGGTACCAAAACCTCAGCCCATTCACACTCCCAACTCCTTAAATACTCTCTCTCTCTCTCTCTCTCTCTCTCTCTCTCTCTCTCAGATACCAATGTGCAGAAGCACCTTTTGCAGGGGTATAATACCCACCGGGAGGCAGCTATTTGTGATACTGCCAGCAACAAATTCATCAAATATCACCGCCTTGTTGGTGGATGTTGACGTCAGACACCAACACACAGAGATATTCATCACAGCGGTATGATATGCACTGGGCAGGAGCTATTTTTGCCACTGCCAGTAACTACAGTGGTATAGAGAACAAGAAAGTCTGTATAGGTGGTCAGGCAGGTAGGTGGATAGGGTCAAACAAACACCAAACTTTCACCTGGGAACCCACTGTTCGTTTCACGTGTGAAACTAAAAGTCAGTGGAGTTATTTTAATAATAAAGTGTGCCAGTAGCATGCTACACTAGCGATGTGTGACTTTATGTGAGTAACAGCTCTTATTTTAAGCCAAATTATGACATTTTTTTCTAAGTCTAGTCATGGACTTTTGTTACCTAAATTTAGAGGAAAAAAACTGATGCCGGAGGGTACCTTGTGTATCATGTGTTGACATCTAGGTCCACTGACAAAGCCAAGAGTTGGGATGAGAACGGGTTGGTTGCCCACAGATTCTGCATACATATACAGATATCCATAGACAGGTGTGGGGGCCAAAATGGAGCTAAAAAGAGAGTGAACACTGGACTTTGGCGGGTCACCAAGAACACATGGTAACTGTTTTCAAATAACTTCTCAACCTAACTTTACTAATAAGCACTAAACACAGAGGACTGGGAGTGTCATACGTTTTGCAGGTATTTGGTCATAAACAAAATAAAGTATTTTGACCTGATGATGGCGCTAGATCAAAATCCAAGGGATCAGCAGTTTTTTACAATTCCTCACATGATTGTGTCTATCATATTTAATGGCATTTCATTAAATAGTTATCGAGACCTTTTGCTATAACCCCAAATTTCAACCTCATGTCAGCACTAAAGGAAGAGTCAAGGGATCACCAAAGTTGGTGGGACTCATCCTCTCGGCCTTATGAAATGTTGTACCAAATCTCCAAGCTACCGTCAGTCTACCCAATAGTTGTTGAGTATTTCAGTCTGGACTGACTAAAATAATGACATGAATTCAGTGCGTGATAGTTTCAGAGAGCTAAGGGAGAGTCATACAGGATGTCTGAGCTCTGACGTGCGTCATGACTGGTTGACTGCCTTGTTACTGAGCTGGGTGTATTTGCAGCTTGACAGAGCAGACATCAGCTGCACACACATCCAGCATCACACATTCATTTTCTGCGACAGAGCAAGGTTGTTAATCTGAGAAAGTTGTAAGGCATTACCTCTTGGGACTGGCTTTCAATACAAGAGATCATTATAACTAAATTACTAAAGTCTAAATAAAAATTGGCCACACTGAACAAATGATTGAAAATCAAAATCTGACTTTGATTTGAAAAAGACAAGCAAATACTTCACTCTTTGACAACCATGCAAGGGATGACTAAACTGTCCTCTCTCTTTCTGTCTCTCTAATCTTTCTCCTCAGGATGTTTGGACCAGTCAGGAAATCATTTAGCTAACAAAACACCCCAGGCGCACCAACAAATTAGTTCTTTCTTGGCTGTCAGAATCAGTATACGCACATCCGTTTCCTCTCCCTCGTCACACATCAGACGGCTTCCTGGCCCGAACTGTTGAAATACTCGGTTGATATCTCTCTTCATTAGCCATTTCATCTTTTCATTTCATGTCTCCCCTACTGTGAACAGAGCTACTGCCAGAACCCACAGGCGTATTCACAAGGAGAGAAGGAATTCATTGTGGAAAGTGTCAAAACAACTGGATTATCTGAGGTGTGTTGACAGAGGTTCATTGTGGATTCAATTAGCTCCCTTGGCACCCATACTTTTCGTGTCATGTCATGCTGATGCCCACACAAAGAGGTCGATTACTGGGAGAGAAAAATGACTGCAATTATATTGAGTCACTGGACAGAGAGAGAGGAGAGGGAGTAAAGGACTGTGAGGGGGAAAGTGCAAGAGGAGGGTGTGTGTGTGTGTGTGTTCTATTAAACATATTACATATTGGTTTTACTGTTACACGTCATGTTAAACTCAGTTAAACACTACACACACACACACACACACACACACCTGCTGATCTCATGTGTCATCTCCAGGCTCTCTTTTATCCTCCTCTAACAATGAATTCCACTTTGCTCAGGTGCACAGCTGGTATCCATGGAGACCAAAGATGGCTCGTCTCCGGATGGACGCCCTCCAGAGGAGTGGCTAACATGTAATATCAATAGCTGTGACACTCATGGGAGGCACAAGACAAAGATGCGCTAATCACTTACACCCAGGACTAGATATCTTCACACTCTTAAACATGAAGTGTTTGTTTGTTTCACTGGGGAAACACACAAATGTGTCGCTTTTCAGCACAACTTAATGTTTATATCAGTGACTCATAATTATCCATAAAATCTGACACTTCACCTCTGCTTGTTCCAGCAGTCCTAGGTGCCGTCAACGTATATTATGTAACATGTAGGACAAATAATAAATAATAATAATAAAATAATGCTTTATATACTGTAAAGCAATTTAAAAAAATTAAGTGTCATGCTTGAACTGTTTTAAGCATTATGTAGTGATAGGTGGACCGATTCCTTTTACAGTATTACTTCAAGATGATGCATATAAATTAGGGATGCACAGTATTGGATTTTTTGCCGATATCCGATATGCCAATATATATCAACTCATTTGGCCAATAACCAATACCAGTATCTATATATCAATATACAGTGTTGGGGGCAACGTGTTACAGTAACATATTACTTTTTTGCAGTAGCAAAGTAATATAGCACGTTATCAACAGGATTTCGGGTAAAATTATAACATTTACAATGTCATGTAGTGCATTAACACCCGAAGTAGACGAAGTTTATTGTTTTCATTTTTAATTTATCCACACAGCTTCAATTCCTTCAGTACGCCACCAAAAAAAACATCTCTCGAAGGTTGTTGTGTGTTGTCATGTCATTCATTATGTGTTACCTATAGAAGAGGGCCAGTGATCATGTGCGTTGTCATGTCCAGTGTGTTAAAACTTATCCTGTTCTGCTTTTGCTTCCTAAGGCTGCCTGAAAGCAGCGGGGATAAGGAGCTAGTTTTTTCCTCGTCCCAGTGATCGGCACATCTGGGTGATGTTAGTATATGTTGGATACATTTACATTTACATCTCCTAAAACTGCAGAGCAACACCGGCACACAGTCCTGTTCTTATGCTTAACTTTCTCTGGTGTTGCTATAGCTGACCGGCACAACGGGAACCGGCAGGTGGGTCCTCCAGCCCTGGTGTATCAATTTGCACTCACTGTAGTGATTTACTGGCACGCCAATCCACGTGTTGTGCTTACCTCAATATTCGTTTACTGTGTTTCGTATTTATCCATATCTCACAATATCAGAATTTGATCCTCTGCCTGGCCTTCCATGTGTCCAAGGATATTCATTTATTTTAAAAGGTTGAGGCTATTTAATGGTTCTTTATCATCATACTTTAATACAAAGTGGTAATACTATATGTGGGTCTAAGAATGGATCAGACCTGCAGCATTAAATTTGAAATTAATCGTAATAAACTGGAGCTTCTGTGCTTCAATTACCTGCATTGAAACAACATGACCCCATCCATCATCCATCCATCATCCATTTAACATCAATATTAGTTCATCTGAGCTCACTTTGGTGAAAGTAATGCAGAAGTAATGTAATGAGTGACTTATTACTCTACACAGAGTAACATTGTGATGTAACTTATTACTTGTAGTTTAAGGTAACTACTAATATGTAATATAGTGCATTTTGAGAGTAACTTGACCAACGCTGTAAATATATAATGGAGAATTATGCAAGTTTCTTCCCTGAATCCTCTGACTGAATATACTGCTTTATCTGTTTGCTTGTACCTTGGTTTATCTGTATTTTATTATATATTTTCATTTATGTGTAGTACTATTATTTCATTCTCAGGTTTATCTGCATTTATTAAGAATGTTTCCTATAAATTTTGAAAAGCCCTAAGGAAACTAAAAATTCACAGCCTTTTCTTTTACTTTGTCGTGGTTTAATAAATTTGTAAAACAGAGTTTATTCAGTAGAGGTCAAGTTGAATGGATGGTAATTAGCCTCCAGCCTATCGCGGGGCGCAGAAGAAGAACAGGGTCAGACCTGGCAACCCTGAAGAGACGGTTAGCATGGAGGACAGCAGCTAACGGTAAGCAGGACAAAGTACTAAATATTTAGCCGACAAGAAGTGACTATGAATGATTAAAAAACCATTTTGACACAGTACCGTGCCGGAAGAACAACTGTGTGGACGGTTTAGCCTGCTAGCATCTAGCTAGCTACTTTAGCAGCGTTTAGTTAGCTTGCCGTTAGTTAGTTTAGCAGTTGAGTCGACGTCGGTCGGCGGGTCAAGAGAGGATAACGCCACATCAGAAGTGGACAACACAGCACTGCGGGACACATCCTGGACATTGTGGGTTTTTTGGCATCTATCTTTGGATTTAAAACATTTTTTAATGTGAAGGACCTCGTTAGGCAGCGGCTTCTGGATTTACAGTGGTCAGGATGCAATTGAATCGTTTTTCATCATTTTTGCAGAGACTTCAGTCAACAGCTTACAACTGTAGACACTGAAGTGTAGCGTATGTAACTGAATAATTTCAAAAGGCTAGGATTTAAAATAAAATTGAATTCATTTAAAAAGGCAAGCTTGATGTCTGAAAAATTGTGGAATATAATATTTTACATGTTTAGGTATACACTTTAATTTGCATTCAATTGTGTTTATTTGCACATCTAGCAGACACAGCAACATCAGCATTAATAAGTCATTTTTCTGACCACCACACAATTCACTCTTTTACTCTAGTTCTGTTTTGGTCTCCTACAACTGTTAATAAAAAATGACTCTCTAACTGCTAAATGTTCCACAGTACTACCAGGTTGCTGCTGACTATTTCTCTTGGCAGTTTGATGGTGAGCAGGTACTGCACAGTGCGTTTTAGAGCTTTTTTGCTGGATGTTGCTGCTAAGAAACATCACTGATAAGGATGTTGAGAGTGGAGCAAAGCAGTTAAACCAGGCTGTAAAACCAGTACAGTCAGCTTACGGATGCTTAACGCTCCATTAAGCTAATTTAAGGGAGGCTGCAGAGTCGGGTGATCATTATCTGTGGGTTCATCACTACAAGCGACTCCTTTTACATCACACATCCTTTTGATCTAATGTTCAAATAAAATGTGTGCTTTGAAGAACATAATGTGAATATGAGGAACATGCAGTTACACTTTGGCAGTGGTGTAAGAAGTTGTAAGAAGTTCCTTGATCATTCAATAAAAATATATTCACTTACAGAAACAAGTCTCACAAGAGCCTTGACAATAGAAATGCCTCCATAACAATAAATGCCTCTTCGATGATGAACTAATGTGTTTTTAAGAGTAATCAAATGTATTTAAATATGGGGTAGAGGTTATGTTAATAAAATCACTATATAAAGCCTGATGGCGTTAGGTGATCGTTTGGCAAGCAAAACTTGCACAAAAGCACTAAGAACAGCCCAGATGCAGATGACCCAGTGTTACGGGGTTAATATTCCCTCCACTTAGGTTTTAAAATGCACAAAATCCCCGTCCTGGTGATCGGCACATCTGGGTGATGTGTCCTCAGTCTCAGTCAGATCCACTCCTTGCTTCTCCACAGCTCCAGCCTCTCACCCAAATATGGTCACTTCTGGCTCCAAAAACCAAGATGGTGACGGCTGTAATGCTGAACTCGAGGCTTCAAAATAGGTGTCCACAAACCAGTGGGTGACATCACAGTAGCTACATCCATCATTTTTACAGACCATGGGCAAAATCTAGCAGCCACTTGAATATTTTACCAACATTTGGCTGGTGGCCGGTGCCAATTTCCAACCCTGGATAAACTGGTATTCATTTAGTTTTTCTCCACAAAGGAAAGATATTCAAATAATCAAGTTACTAAAAAGAGTTTCATGAACTTTTTTAAATGGTTTTCAGGATTTAATAATTATTCTGTGAACATAGACACAATGTGACTCATAAGATATATGTCGAATGTAGTACATCCTAATATGTTGACACCTCACATGAGTCACTGCAGTTATGTAATAGTTATTGTAAAGCAGAAGCCTTGACACCTGGCTTTATCTTAAATAAGCTTTTCTCTGGAAATGTCAGGGAAGTGACGATGCTGTTCAAACATAATGAGACAGAGAAATGCAGGGCAGTTGCCTATTGATAAGAGACATTTCATGTGGAGATCCATTCTTGAATGTGTGTGTGTATGAGTGGTGGGGGTAACACACTCTTAAACTTTTTTTTTTTGCATTGAGTGAAACTATCCTGTGATTTAGGGGGTGAAGGTGCCTGTTCTCATTAAAGGTGGAGAAGTACTGAATTCATTTGGGGATACTGGTGGATGGTTGAAAGGTAACTTTTAGTTTCCCCTGAACTGTTGTGGGAATATAGTTGGAGGCTTTCTTTCTTGTTTGCAGAGGTCACTGTAGTCAGTAAACTCCTCAGGGGCCCGGTGGCGGAGGTGGATGAGATTGGTTCACAAATACTTGAAATTGTCAGGCGACTGCAGTCAACACGTTGTTCGGTGTTGTGTGGCTTTTGGGATCAATGTCATGGGATTTAAGTTTTTTCTTTATATTGTAAAGGCATTTAAATGTATTTTCTTAGGTGTTTTTGGAAGGTGCAGCAGTCATTTAGGGTGCCGTCACTGCAGCAATCCACTTATAACCTGTACGCTCACAGTATTGAAGTGATTCTCCATCCACAATCTCTCCTTTGAGTACCAAACTTTTATCCATAGTACACTTCAAAGGTGACTTAAAAGGATTCTTTCACCCACAGAAAATGTTTTCTCATATACCCCTGGTGGTGTCTCGCCATGCTGATAAGGCCTCTTCTGATACTTCTTCCACCACCGCAGTGCAATGGAGCTGAATGGAATTTAATTTATGGTGCTCAGCATGGAAAATAAAATTCAAAGAACTGGGAAGCAACATTTCTTTTAAAAAACAATGTCCCATTTGCTCTGGATAATCCCCAATCCCTATTTTCAATGGTACCTTTTCTTTTGTATAAAGATACATTTGTCATAAATCCACAGACCTAGCTGTGGAAGCAAAAAGAAGGATTTGCACTTTAAGCTGCACAAACAACTGAATGCTTCTGCTCAAAAGTTCAAATCTGAGGGGAAACTTTCAGTGTGCATCATATGAATAGACAGTGGAGAAGTGGATGAATGCTGCTGTCTCACCTCTGGCATCCATTTTAACCACTGTGAATCCAAACTGAATACAACCAGAAGCATTTTTTTTTTTTAATATATATTTTTTTGGCCATTTTTGCCTTTAATGGACAGGACAGGTAAGCGTGAAAGGGGGAGAGAGAGGGGGGATGACATGCAGCAAAGGGCTATAGGCTGGATTCAAACCCGGGCCGCTGCGGCAACAGCCTTGTAAATGGGGCGCCTGCTCTACCACTAAGCCACCGATGCCCCAACCAGCAGCAGTTTGACTGGGTGATGCATTACATTTATTTTCCCAGAGAGAAACTAGTTTTTATCGTAGGCACAAAGTTGAACATACAGCACACAATAAAAACATACAAGTCAGGTTTCCATTCAGATGAAGTTCAGATTTTCAGAAAAACTGCAGAAGAAAATATGAATTCATTCATTTCCATCCACTACTGTTCTGCGAATTTTAGGAGTTGAGCGCATTAAGGTGAATGGTTTGTGGCACTTATGCTTTCATACTTTATGTTTGGTTCATTTAAAACGCACTCAGGTCCGTTTGTGAGAAAGCTGTCAGTCAAACCCTGGTGCAGACAAACAACCGAACCGAGACTGCCGGAAAAGGTGGGTCTCAGTCTGCTTCCAAATAGACTCTGGTGCTGTTTGTTTCTGGTGTAAAAGAAAACGAACCAACCACAGGATTTTATGACAGCAGATATGTGATTTGATAACAGTTAAACCAATAATAGATTCATCTACTGATAATAAAATCTATCTGCGACGTATATCCCGTAACCTGTTTATGCTAATACTAGGGCTTTGACTCCGAACTTCGTTATTCGAATATAATTCGAATATTTACAAAAATAAAGATATTCGAACGAATATTAGGCAGCCCTTAATATTCGAACCTGATATGGGCATTATTTTTTGTAAATGTGTTTGCTTGTAAACGTTGTTTTCAATTTAGATTCCGAGGCTTTTTCATGCCTGGTGAAGTTGTGAATCGCGAGCTCATTAGCAAGGCTATTGTTGGTCATCTGGGCTCCTGTAGGTGACGTTAGCGTCCTGGTTTGCGCCTATTTTGCATACCGGAACAATGGCTGCGACAATGCCTACAACAACTACGCCTGAGGAGTTTGAAACCTACACTCCAGACCATCTGAAAAGCAACGTGTGGCGCTACTTTGGGTTCCGAAAGGAACAGGGAAAAATCACGACTAAGGACAAAGTGATTTGTAAAATATGTAGGACCAAACTCAAACACCACGCGACAACCAGCAACTTGAGAGCCCACCTGTCAACACTAATCGACTCCATGCTATCTCCTTCACGAGGCCTCCCGTATGCCCGTCAAAACAGAGCGACAGATTTGCTAACACGGTTCGTTTGCGAAGATATGAGGCCAATTAACGTGATATATGGGAGCGGGTTTCAAGCTTTCGTCCACGAACTAGAGCCAAGATTCAAGATCCCCTGCTACAGGACCATGAATGGTAAAATAACGAAGCTGTACGACACAACCAAAGGTGGCATAAGGGAAATGTTGCGTGGAGAAAAGCTCGCACTGACCACTGATGGGTGGAGTTCTTTGGCTACTGAGTCCTATGTTACAGTCACAGCCCATTTCATTGACGAGGACTGGGAGATGAGAAATGTCGTCCTGGACACGTCTGAGCTTCAAACCGCTCACACAGCAGTGAATGTCTCCACATGCATCGATAGTATTCTACGTGACTACCACGTTGAGCGGGAGTCTGTGCTTGCCATCACAACAGACAATGCGACCAACTATGTCAATGCTGTAGAGAGGTACTTGGGGATCACAGATATCCCGTGCATGGCTCACACAATTAACTTGGCAGCGAGAAAAGGGCTTGCAGAGCGTTCTGTTGCAACAACAGTTAGTCGCCTGAAGGCTGCCGCTCAGCATTTCAAGCACTCCCCTACAGACAGCTACCTTCTTGAGTCCAAGCAGAAACTCCTTGGTCTCAAACCAGTCCAGCTCATCAACGACTGCCCCACCCACTGGAACAGTACGTACGATATGATCTGTCGGGCAGCTGATCAACAAGCCGCTGTTGCAGCGGTGATAATGGAGAAGAAACTCAGCCGTCTGGAGCTCAGCAGTGTGGAGTGGACCCTGATGGAGAAGGTCAGTAACGCTGGCTAATTATATTGGGTCTAATAATATTATGTCCCTAATGTTAACATTACCGTTTGCAAACGTAGTAGCATATAAGCCTAGTTAACGACGTTAAGCTAAGTTTGTGTTTTGTGTAACGTCAAGTGGCACATAGCCTAACTGCGCTTACTAGCTAGTAGTATAGCATGTTAGCTAACGTTAGCTATCTAACGTTAGTGGCGCTACGATAAGCTTGTTATTAATTGTGTATTTGTCCTGCAGGTGAAAGACGTGCTGAAGCCGTTCAAAGTAGCCACCCAGGCGCTGTCAACAGAAAACTACCCAACAGCATCAGCGGTCCTCCTCCTGCAGTATGTGCTTCTGACACAACTCAATCCCTCCACCAATGACCCGGCAGCACTGAAAGAGATGAAAACAATGATATCAACTGATCTGAAGGCACGATATGGCCCCGACAAAGATGCATTCTTCCTACTGAACACAGCCAGCTACCTCGACCCGCGTTTTCACCGACTGGTTCATTTGGAACAAGAGTCGCGGCAGGCAGTGCGAGATAAGGTTCAGAGGGAGCTTGCCGAGCTCAGCGAGGAGACAGGCGGAGAGGAAGGCCAAGAGGAGAACGCCACGGCTACGGAGCCACAGCAGTGCAAGGAAAAGAATGCTCTTAGCGCGATGGGGGACCTCTTTGGCGATGTGTACTGCCAAAACTCGGCAGGAGGTAATAATGATGATATTATTATCAATAATAAATCATACCGAAAAGTTTAAATTATCGAGTGCCTTTCATAACAACTCAAACTCGCTATATAGCCCTACATTGGAAATATAAAAAAGTGCATTATAAAACGTAGCCTAAACAGCACATTAACAAAAACTAATTTATTTTTTAAGTCAGACCAAATGAAGATGTGCTCCAAAGAGAAATGATGGCCTACGACAGTGAGCCCCCACCCCCGTCTGACAGCAACCCGCTGTCCTGGTGGAAGGAGAGAAGCCTCAAGTACCCCCATCTCGCCCAGCTGGCACGCGGCTAACTGGCAATATGCGGGACATCTGTGAGGGCGGAACGAGTGTTTTCCACAGCCAGGAACATAGTCACAAAGTAGTGCTCTTCTCTAGAGCCAGAAAATGTGAATCACCTTGTCTTTTTGGCGAACAACCTAAAAAAGTCTGCAGCCAGATAAACTGTAGCCAGCCAGATAGCCCATAATGGCGAGTTCTAATTTAGCCTAGGCTTACATGTTTGATTGTTGGAGATATAGCCCTGCATCTCGAAGTGTTAATCTACATGATTGATGGGGATTGGGGAGGAGAATGCATCCCGAGTGTTCAATTTACATCTCAAAGTGCCTTGTTCTTGGTAATTGCTGTCAGATCGCTAATCGCTGGTAGGATGTGCTTGTTTTGAATAGGTCTACCAAATAGGGCCTACCTTTATTTATTTTGTCTTTTCAGTACTTAGCCTGACTGGCTTATTTTTTATTTATTTTTTGATAAGAACAGTGGATAAAACCCAGGTCTGACTGTTAATAAAAATAAAAAAAAAACAGTTGTTGAGTGTTTTTCTTCTGAAAACATCATTGCCTGCCTATTGACATTGATACATTGCCCTCTGGTGGACAAAACATATACAACTTATGTTTGATACCAATATAGGTCTTACTTAATAAATATTCGAATATATTCAAATATTAATATTAATAAACAAATGAACTTCGAATATGATTTTTGGCCAAAAGTCAAAGCCCTAGCTAATACATACATGTAACCATGGTAACACATATGTACTTAAGTGTGTTTTCCCTGATTCAAACGCTGTTCAAACTGCCAACATTGTATCTGACTCAGTGTACTCTGTCTGGTCATGAAGTCCATTAAAAAGTGTGTGTCAGTGATCCCGCAGTATTAAGCCCCGAATCATTACTGTACAAGACGCCTTCCTTTCATCCTGTGTCTGTTAGTCGTTATTCGTAACATGCGATCGATTTTCAGTCCAACAATAGCCTGCTAATCATGCTTACAATCAGTTATTTCTCTATGAGCTCTTTGTGAAACCAGAGAACATAAATATAAACACTTAAGAAGCATCATAGTGCTGCTGCGTGAACTTAAGTCAGATGTTGATTTCTCCACGTGGGTCCTGATGATGCAGGATAACAAACACCAAAACTGTCCAATCAATGAGTTACCTGTCTGTCAGTAGAACTTCGTGTTTACTCCGCTTGGTTCGTTTGCAAAAAGTCAGTGTGAACAGGAACTGAACCAAAACTAAAATGCAGCAATGTTTTCCCTGCAGTGCGACCAAATGAATCGATCAACAGGTGTGAAAATGACCTTAATCTCCAGTTGGGTATCATGAAACGATTGCATGAGGAAAGGGTATAACGAGATGACAGTAACCAAGCAACAGTCAAACCTCAAACTGTGGAAAACAATGTGGAACATGATGGAAATATGGCATTTGTGTTTGTTTCATGTATTCAAGACAAAACACTGAACACTGAAAACTGAGCTAATCACAGGACTACTGTCAGATCAGGAAACACTCCTATGTGTCATTCTAGAGGGCATAATCCAACTTTTTATTTTGCTGTCGCCCAGTTTGGATGAGAGGGGAGCAGATTCTGACTTCTGGCTGACTGCACTGGCTAAAGTAATGTTGGAGTTACAGTATACCTAATTACTTCAGTGAATAAAAAACTGAGCTACAGAGCCAAGCTCTTAGGTCCTTATCCTCTGCGCTGTTCACAAGCTTTCAGTGGAGACTGAAGTCATTATATCACAGATATGAGTTGCCAAGCAGAGATTCCTTCACCCAGCAGGATGAATGGATTACAGATAAATCCACTCTTACTAATCACTGTAAAGTCGTAAATTATCCCTTGCTGATTTCACCTTCTACCACCAGTCAACACTGGTTTCTTTTAACAGGTGCTGTGGTGTTTTCCTGACCCTAACTACAGCAGTGTCATCTCAGAATGCTCAAATCTGCCATTTTGAAAGGCAGTTACCTGTTGTTGTTGTAGATTGGAGGATTTATTGCTTTTTCCCTCTGTCAGTGGAAGAAAATGTTGGCATCATATGTTTCTGCAAACCACAGATGCCTTTCATTTGTACATTTCGTACTTTGTCATTGTCCCCTAGGTGAGAGGCCTGCAAAGCTGCAGACGACTGCAGACCACTGTTTGAGACCAATAAACAACAAAACTGGTTGTTTTTCAGCAAGCCATCTCTGTGGCTTTTAGCAGCTTTTTAAAAGACAAACATGGGTGTTATTTAGCGACCTGTCACTGCATTTCCAGTGGGGGTAGTAACACAAAAACTGGTGTTTTTTACTGAGATGTCACTGCAGTTTTTACAAAGAAATTGCTGCGTGTTCAGTCAGGGTTGGGCCACTACTACTAGTTGTCATCACTGCATTTCCAGCTGCTTTTTGGCCACGAGCTTGGATGGGTTTTGGGCAACCCATCACTGTTTCTAGTAAAAATAGTGCCACAAAAACTTGTTGTTCTTTAGCGAGTCATTGCTCTGTTTCTAGAGGCTATTTAATCAACAGTCAAGGGTGTTTTTTCAGTAACCCATTGCTGTGTTTCCAGCAGGGATAGTGTCAAAAAAGTGTTTGTTTTTTACAGAGGCATCACTGCATTTCCTGCTGAGATGACGCCACAAAAACAACTGGTTTTACCAAAACATTGCATTGCATTGCTTTCAGCTGGAACTGTGCCACCAGCTGCTTTTTAGCCACGAAACATGGGTGTTTTTAGCAACCCATCACTGTGTTATCTCCAGAGATAGTGCCACGAAAAGCAGCTACTTTTTACTGAGACATTGCTGTTTCTCCAGCAAGGATTGTGCCATCAAAAACGGGTAAAAGCATGATCTTTCCCTAACCATATTAAAGTGTTTTTTGTGCCTAAACCTAACTAAACATTAACAACAGCATTGTTGAAACGTAAAGAAATGTTAAGGTCTAAAATATCTGCTCCATGAAAACATACAAATGTATCCGTGGTTTGCAGAAACATACAATGCCAACATTCATTCTGGTGATTGGGTTGTTTTTCTCTGGCTCTCTTTTGCTTTTTCTCTTTACTTTAATTAATCTCCACTCCGGTGGCAGAAGGATATTGAGTAAAATTGTGTTTCCATGCAAGTTATCGTCTTGTGACATCCGCCCCTAATGATTATTACTCTGTTTTGTCCCTTTGTCTATAAATACACTGAGTGGATGAGTCATAATTCACTGCTTTCATTGTATACCGCATCTCTATCTCTCTCTCCCTTGCGACACAGACACGCTCAACAGATCGAAGTAATGCTGGGAACAAAAACTTTAATTAAACAAATGCGAGTGTTAGCAACAATAATATAATAAAGATTTAATAATTAGTTGCTCTTTAGATTTGTGTTTGTCTTTAAAGTACAGACACCACAGAGAATAACAGTGCTGGGGCTGAGCAGTTATCTGACAGATGAAGGCAGCCATTTGGAGAATCTGATGGAGGTGACCATAAGGGACATATTTAATTTTACACATCATTTATCAACAAAAGAAAAATTGACAAGCTTTTCTCCAGAATTCTTATCATGTAAGGGTGGAATAGAAATGCTGCAGAAGAATAAGGAGGAAAAGAAAGGGACTAAGACATAGTAATGCATGATTGGAGGATTGTGAATCAACATACAAACAACTCAGCTCCTTTGTTGTATTGTTCACAGAGACGGAGCAGGTTGATGTATTTCTGGTCCGTTTTAATCTTAGCACACAGTTCAGCAGCATTCATCAGTGTGTGTGTGGCAGCAGCAGTTCAATAAAAGGGCTGGCTTGTGTTCTTCTTAATGTTCGTGTCTTTAGATGTGTACAGTCTTTATTTCTTCCTTCACTCTGTCAGTCTGACTCTTTCCATCTTTCTCTACTTTGTTCTGTCACCTCCCCACACACCCTTGCACAGCCCATGTTCATTAGTATAAATAACTGCTCGGCCTCCACTCAGCTACTGTACACACTGTTGTTATGCAGTTGGTCCCCAAACAGCCAGTTACAGCATCAGCAGCTCAGTGTTGAAGGCTGCTACCTGCCTGGTACTAATTAGGCACACGATGCTGTTACATGATCTTGGTGTTAATGAGAAACAGTTACAGAATATAAACCGGGTTCAGCCCACTGGTTCAACTTCATCAGTAATCAAGTGATATAATTGTGTATCTTAGCATGATGAAACGTTTGACTACATTAGGATAGGAGGAGGACATTTCTTCTATAGAATAAGATGTTAGACAGTTTTATTGCCAGGTTTGTACATCCAAGAGACATAAAAGAGGAAAAATCATTAGTATGAAAAAAATATATTCTGACAAACGCACAGTGTGTGCCTAACTGTCTACACTTAAAAGATTTACACCCAGGTTGGCTTCAAAGAGCCAACTTTAAGAAAGGTGTTTTACTAAGATTGAAGAATGACACATTTATCAAGTAGCGACTCACTCCTACTTACAGCAAACTGCAGAAGTAACCTTTAAGAACAGCTCATGATTAATCCCATTTTTGCTCAGAGGGAGAACCAAATACAAGGATACCAGCTACACTCACCCCACCGTTAATCACAATATCCCATTCTTTTCCAAATTTTCAGTGATTCCACAAAAGCCTTTATTATTTCTAGGGCTGCGGCCAATAGTTGTCATTTATGGCCGTCAGTCAACCAGTCACCTGCATGTTCATGATATGAATGTAATTATTAAATGATATATTTTGGTGCACGTCACACACTGAGCGAGCCGCCTGTTAATGACGCTGTGGGCTAATGGGCATGTAGCTACTTCCATGTTTCAGATGATATGTCATGTTTGTAGTCGACCAATGAAGATGAGTTTACATATCACCTTGGGTTTGTCCTTCACCTTCTCAAAATGATCCCACACTTTGGATTTCCTGCCCAACATTTTATTAACTAGCCTGTGGAATAACCGCAGGTACCAGCCCTGGAAATTAACCTGACTCCTGTCTGACTGCTGAGTGTGGTCACTTCCTGTGTCTGTCCTTTCAAATTAAATTCACACATGGTCCAGGCATGTAGGTTTGGATTTATTTTGACGCAGCTCCTAATGGGAGTTTCACTTTAATTTTTTTTTCTGCGACAAAGCGACCAATGAAATCTTGCTGACTAATGACCTTCCTGGTCTATGAATGTTTGTCATAGGTGTGTTTTGGGTGTAACATGATTTCAGCCAATCAGAGTGTCATCTCACATTCCCTTGCTGCCAACTGATTTGTAGACATACACAAAATTACGAGGGGTGTAGATTACAAGTTCAGTTTAAATATATTGATTTTTTTGGACAGCAATTTGCTGATACTACAAAGTTTGCCACCAGGTTTTCATCAGTAATTTATATGTATTCATAGGACGTTTAACTGGATCGGCTGGGGCTGAACACCTCGCTGTGCAACTGGCTGCTGGACTTCCTGACCGGGAGACCACAGGCGGTACGGGTGGGCAGCAACGCATCCGGCACCATCATACTGAACACGGGGGCCCCCCAAGGATGTGTGCTGAGCCCCCTCCTCTTCACTCTGCTGACCCACGACTGCACACCGTTGCACAGCTCAAACCTCGTCATCAAGTTTGCGGATGACACGACCGTGGTGGGTCTCAGCAGCAACAATGATGAGACAAATTACAGGAGTGAGGTGAACCGTTTGTCCTTGTGGTGTGGACGTAACAATCTCTCTCTGAATGTCGAGAAGACGAAGGAGATTGTTGTGGACTTCAGGAGAGTGCACACCCAGCAAGCATGTCCCTCTGACCATCAACGGGGCTGCTGTGGAGAGGGTGAGCAGCACCAAGTTCCTGGGTGTGCACGTCACAGAGGACCTCTCCTGGACCAACAACATCACATCACTGGCCAAGAAAGCCCACCAACGCCTCTACTTTCTCCGCAAGCTGAGAAGAGCCAGAGCCCCGGCCCCCATCTTGCAGACCTTCTATAGAGGCACCGTTGAGAGCATCCTGACCAGCTCCATCACGGTGTGGTACGGCGTCTGCCCCATGTCCTGCCGTAAGACCCTCCAGCGCACCGTGAGAGTAGCTGAGAAGATCGTCAGTGTCCTTCTCCCTTCCCTTCAGGACACATACTCTACCCGTCTCACCCGCAAAGCCCTCTGCATCGCTGGTGACCCCACCCACCCGTCACACAGCCTCTTCAGCCTGCTGCCATCAGGGAGGAGACTGCGGAGTCTCCGGGCCAGGACCAGCAGACTGAAAGACAGCTTTTTTCACCAGGCTGTCAGGATGCTTAACTCTCTCCCTGCTCTGCCCCCCCCTCCCCTCTCTGCCCCCTGCCCACTCAGTCGCTGGACGACGAACCCCCTCCCCCCATCAACACTTAAATCTGAACTATACATGCACACATACACTTTATCCAGTCCATAAGCTTCAATTTGCACCACTGTTACTCATATTGCACTGTCATTGCACCACATTGTTTGTGTTAATACCACTGTGCCTTTTTACTTTTTAGAGTATAACTCTTTTTAGCTCAGGTTTTATTTATGCCCCTACTTATATTTTATATTTGCACGTTATGTCAAGTGCACTGTCTGCACCGAGGGTCTGAAGAGAAAAAGTAATTTCGATCCTCAGTATGTCCTGAACATATTGTAGAATTGACAATAAAGCTGACTTTGAAATTAACATATTGTTACCCTATTCACATAACTAATGGATATTGCTGAATGTAGGAGGCACAAAATATTTAATATTTAATACATATCCTTGTCTGACAATCATATTTGATTTCCATGATATTCACACGGTTTGGTCTAACATTGACGTACAATTAGTGCGTTCTCAGCACCAAATAGTGGACACAGGAAGTGTTACAAAATGTGAAATAGGTCTGTGCAGCACCCACACTTGACAATTTTGTGAAGCAGTTATTTTGCTCAGTCCCCAGGGTGGAGACCAGTGCTGTATACTGTTACTTTGTGGTATATTTATATTGTATCTTATACTAAATAGTCTAACTTTGGAAGATACCCACACTGTGTGTAACTGTTTCCAGAAGTGAACAGTAGTGATGACACAAACACAGATGAATAAATCACTTGTACAGTTGAGATAAAGAGAAACATTTTTATTGGAAAACAGACGAGACATCAAGGAGGTTAGCCAGATGTTTGTGTGTGTGTGTGTTTAGAAGCCAATAGAGAGCAGGATCACAGTGACGTTGTCGGCACAGCCCCGCCTCACCGCCTCACTGGCCAACTGTTGGCAAGCAGCTTCAAACCTCACCTCCTTGTCCGTCAGCCCCGGCTTCGGCTCCACACTCCCTTCCTGCAAGGGGAAGAGGGGGGAGAATCCTTAGCACAACACAGACTAATAATAATGGCATGAAGATATGAACAATAACGTCCAGTTTATTACAACTCTGCTCTTATTTTGGTAGTTTTCACTCTCGCTTTTGTTAATATTCTTTGTGTTAACTTCCATTTGGGGGATAATCATGCTTTCTGTTTTGAAACTACAGTTCCCACGATGCTTTGGGGGATGTAGAATTAGCCAGTAGGTGCTTCTGCTTGCAGTGCACCCATGGATGTACAGAGAACAATCACTGGATTACTTTAATACTGAAGAAAACTTAAAAACGTGATGATTCTCGTACAAGCTGTGCAATCGTAAAGGAACGTCTTTTGGTCAATGGATTTTTTTTTTTTTTTTTTAAAGATATTTTTTGGGCCATTTTGCCTTTAGTGGACAGGACAGGTAAGTGTGAAGGGGGGAGAGAGAGAGAGGGGATGACATGCAGCAAAGGGCCACAGGCTGGATTCGAACCTGGACCGCTGCGGCAACAGCCTTGTACACGGGGCGCCTGCTCTACCACTAAGCCACCGACGCCCCTGGTCAATGAATTCTAAGCAGATTTTTTAAAACAAGGTTTTCAAAATCTCCCCTTTCCTCCCTCAGATAATAATTTGCGGATCTACACTTCCTACAATGCTTTGTGCACCATTAAATGTATGCCAAATTAGCTGTTATCAGTTCCTGTATGCAGGGCACCCATGGATGTACAGGTAACTATCACTGAATTACTTAAATACTGAAGAAAACTTAAAAACATGATGATTCTCAGGCAGGTTCTACAGGTAAAAGAGCTGATTAATATGTGATGGACATCTGAAATACTGATAATATCACGTGTAGTCATGTGTAAGTCATGCAGGCCTTTCCAAGGGAAAGATTTTTGACTCATGTTGACAATTACCATCGGCTGTAGCCTCAAAATGCTTGGAAGAGATAAATTAAATAAAAACTAATCTCAAAATTTGGACTAAAATTTCACTTTTAGTAGTTTTTGTCAACAAAATCTAAACAACTAAAATTTTACTTAAATAAAAAATTTCTTCTAAACATTAAAGCTAAATGAGAACAAGTGAGCACAGCACAACTGTGCGCACACATGACCACATGTACATCAGAGCTGTAATCAAATCAAGACCATCCTTAGAAACAGAAGACGAAAACCTGCAGGACGTTGAGGACGAATTTAACAGCTTCATCAGCAGAAAACACTTTGAACAACCCGTCACAGGCGAGGATGATAAACCTATTGACAGAGAGAGAGAGAGAGCCATCAGCACCTGCAATCCCACAGTTTCTGCAAGAACTAGTTTCAAACGTAATCACCCACACACTTTGATTAAACAAACAAGATTGAATGTTATTTTGGGAGCTTTCGAGGTAGGTGGAGGTTTATTAAATTATGACAGAGCCAGGCTAGCCATTTCACTTCATTACCAGTCTTTGTAGTAAGCTAAGCTAACCAGCTGTAGCGTTATATATAAAAGGTACAGACATGAGAGTGGGGTTTCTTAAGTTAATGAAAGAATAAATAAATGCTAAAAGAAAGACATATATACATAAAAATAAATGCAGAGGTTAGGCCCTCCTACCTCAACAACATACAGACACAAATACAAAAATAAACGTAGTTTTAAAAATGAAATAAAACTAAGATATTGCTGTCCTGTTTAACTATCATTTTTATTCATTTATTTATGCACTTAACTATTTATTTCATCATTTATCCATTTTATTTATTTAATTTTTGTATTTGTTTATACATTGATATATTTATTTCCATACTTATTTGTTCCTGTATTTATTTACTTACTCCTGCATTTAATTAATTTATAATAATTAATTTAACATTTATTTGTTCACATATTTATCAGTTTATTCCTGTATCTATTTTTACATGTATTTCTTTATTTCCACATTTACTCTTGTATTCATTAATACATTTGTTTACTTATTCCTGTATTTATTTACATAATTATTTACATACTAATTCATAAGTCATTTTTTTATCCTCTACAGTGGAAGTTCTGTTCTTGCCTGTCATTGGCTGTGAGCTGACACCTCCTCACGTCGGGGGTTGAAATGACTCCACAGCGTTTGTACTGACCATCTCCGATAGACCGAGACACTTCGAGGACACCCAGCACCCTGCCATCTCTGTAACACGCACAAAAATTAATCAGCAACTGTTTTCATAATCCATCAATCCCTTATGACAGTTTAGCAAGTAAAACATGCCAAAACATCTCCAGCTGCTCAAATGAGAATATTTTTTGTGTTTCCACAGTGAACTGAACATTTTTGTGTTTAGGACTGTTAGCTGGACAAACCAAGACATTTGAAGAAGACGCCACTCTGGACTTTGTTGTGCCTGTAAAGAGCTTGTCAGGTATGAAAAGTATCAGGATCTGGTTAGTTTTCCTGACTGTGCTTTGCCAAATGTTTTAGTGTCGTCCTTTACATGCAAACTAACCTGCAGCATGTCCTAAAACACAATTCAATAAGTTTTTTTCAGAGCTAGAGGTGGAAAAAAATATTTGTTGTTCTTCTTGACTATCAGTTTTTTCCATGCTCCTTTTTCTACTTTTTAGCATTAATTCCGTTGGAGATTTACTCACAGCTGCTTTAAAACAAACCAAACAAGTGCATTGGCCTTACACAAAATTAGGCCCTAAATTGATGACAGTTTAAACTGAAAATCACCAAACTTGGTAGATATTTGGAACTTAAGTTCTAACTTAAGAGCCAGGGGACATCCTTCAGACCAGATCCCTTGTTTATGAATGTAGGTGGTGTACCTAACGGTGCCTCCTGCCCTCTGGATCCTCATCCTCTCCTCATAGATGGTTGGGTTGTGTTCTTTACTGAGAGCGAGAGTCACCGACCTCCTCTGTCCGTCTGCTCCTGATGTCGCCTCCATCCGACACAACACGGCCTGCGGACACAAACGCAGACAGACATGAACTACGATGTCCTGCAGTGGTTTATCTGATGGTGCATTGAGGCAAACATCAGATAACCTATATTTAAAAAGGTGTCTGACTGATGATGATTAAACCTCAGTTTACCCTGCTGTCTCCCAGATTGGCCACATATATCATGTCATCCACCACCAGCACACAGGTGGCTGTGGTGCCGTCCTTCCATGCTGGCTTCCTGTTGCACAACACAGAGAGAAAACATGAGACAAAAGTACATTCACCAATATTTGTTGACATTGTCTCTATTAAAAGTATGCCATCAGCAGCTCCTGTTTGCAGTGTACTCATGGATGTACAGTCAATTATCACTCTGATACTGAAGAAAACTTAAAAATGTGATGATTCTCAGGCAAGTTCTTTATTCTGGATGTAAATGTTTCATCTCTTTCAACACTTACTGGCTAGAAGCTTTCTTCAGAAAGTCTTCATCTGTCTGGCGGAAAGTGTCCAGGAGACATTTCTTTATGAGCTTGTCCACGTTCTCCGTTTCTCCTGGAAGAGACGACACGTTTCAACCATTAAGGAGACGGCGGTGTTCGTTATACCACAGCTCATCCTTCCTGAAAACACTCTGTGAAATAACAGGAGCGCAGTGCCTGCTCACTATTTACAATCAAATTTAAAACTTTTCGAGTCATCAATCATTTCAAGACATCAAGTCATTAATTTGGACAAATACATAACTTTTAAAAGGCAATTGAGTACTAGTCTGACATCTGTAAACTTAACATGAAGACCAGCTGTGTGATAATTTAAGAGTGGACTGCCCCTTTAAAACTCACCACTGGGGAACTTCTTGGCCAGATTGTGGTGGAGATGCTCTGCAGCAAACCGAGAGGCTCGAGCTCCACCGTGACCGTCAAACACAGCAAAGTACGAAACATTAGATCTGCAGGACACAAAGGACACATCAGAGACACTTCCTCCACTGATGACTTTCTTTTGGACAGATGTCTAGTCAGAGAACTTACACTTGTCCTGGCAAAGTGGACAGATAGCTGCTCATGTCTGGCAGCACCACGTGGGCATCCTGCATCTCCTCCCGCTCGCCTCGCCTTGCGGCTACATAGCCTTTCAGCACGGGGAGGCCTGGATGATGACACACATGTCAGTCTTTAAATGCATCATCTCTAGACATCATATTTCCATATACTCTTTAATTGGAGGAGAAAAAGCAAACAAACGTTGTGGTGGAAGAGATGAAAACCTTCTTTACAAAATTTTTTGACCTCCTCCTCCCCCTTTTTATCACACTCTGCATCTTCTCTTTTTCGTTTCAATCTTTTCTCCACCTCTTCTTCTTCTTCTTCTTTGGTGGATTGTGGTTGAGCTGTGACCACTGCAGAGACTGGACCTGTGTGGAGAGAATCCAGAATTTAAAAAGTAAAAAATGGTAGTTTAAATGTAAAAGCCCTTTAGGCGTACAGATGTAACAATTAAGAGTTTTAAACAGGGACAGACGATATCAGATTTTTTGCCGATGTCCAACATGCTGATATATAACAACTTTTTTTTTTAATATAAAGATATTTTTTGGGGCATTTTTAAGCCTTTAACTGATAGACAGACAAGCATGAAGGGGGGAGGGGGAGAGAGAGGGAGTGACATGCAGCAAAGGGCCACAGGCTGGAGTCAAACCCGGGGCGCTGCGGCAACAGCCTTGTACATGGGGCGCCTGCTCTACCACTAAGCCACTGACGCCCCATATAACAACTTTCTGGCTGATAACCGATACTAATATCAATATATCCACTATCTTTCCCACCTAATTTTAAAGATCAAGTCTCTTCTATGGTGGAATCATCATATTATGCATGCATACTTTTATCACGATGGCCCACCAGCAGATGGAGACATGAAACAATGATTTTCGGTGTATGTTATATTCATTCATTGTGTAAAATAAGAAAAAGCATGTTGGCTGATTCTGATGATGCAACAATATTCTTGTGCATCCCTAGTTTTAAATCTTAAGTAGAATCATACAAATACTACTTCCCTGTACTGCAGATTTGATATTACACACACTGTCAGATATGTGATATTTTCAATCAAAATCTGAACAGTATATCTGTTACATAAATGTAATGGGGTAAAAAGTACAATATTTACCAATGAGCTCTAGAGGAGTAGAAGTATAACGTTACAACAGCATTTACTGGAAATACTCTAACACTGTGAGGTACAGTACTTAAGTAAATGTACTCAGTTACAAACCACACAGTTTATTGATTACTTAACATTTCCCTGCATTTTTCCACCAGTTTAGAAGTGAATATACTCCCGTGTATTACAAGAACATTAGACACTTTACTCATGCAGGTAACGGACATAAATATCAACTGATAATGAAGGGTAAAACCCTTACTGGTCTTACTGGTATTTCTGATAACGCCAATGATTGTTCTGCATCACCAGTGCTAACGTCTCCCCGTTCAGTGCATTTTGTTTTAATCAATATTTCACCGTCAATTCGTCTGAACTCACCGGAGGTCTGTGTCGGTTCTGGCAGGTCGTCGAAAAGATCCATTCTGCTCAGTTAGCTCAGCAGCTAGCTAACTAGCCTAGCTTTCGGGAGGAGCTAACTGGTTAGCTACCTGTCTGTGCCTGTGCATGTACGGCTCGGTGTCTGTAAGTGTGTGAGCTGACGGTAAAACAAATGTGTGAAAGGTGTCATTAAACGGGTCAAAATATTCAGACTGCCGTTCAACGGGTTCGTTGGTTTTAAAAGCAGAAACGTGGACCGTTAGCTCCGGCGTGGAAATATTATTGCGGTTTATTTCTAGCTGCGGCTAGCTTCTTCTTCATTGAGTTTAATGGCGGTTGGCAAACCAGCTTTCAGGTGCATTACCGCCACCTACTGGAATGATGTGTGGCGCAGTAGATTGGCAGGAAATAAAACAAAACTAAATTCTCTAGTATTCCTGTTACTCTTAAATAATTAAATACACAATAAATAGATAATCATAAATACCTACTAACAGAAGTACTAGTTTTAACATTGTAGCACAATGCAAATTTTTTATTTCTATTTTATTAAATATATTACCTTATATTTACACACTTCTATTTCACTCTCATTCTTACTCTTTATAATTCTCTACTCTTTACATATGAGCAACTGTAACAAATCACAGTTTTCTCTTGGGGATCAATTAAGTATTTCTGATTCTGATTCTGAATCTGAAGCTTAGATGTATTCCTCGATGTCTCTCCTAGTAGATTCCCGAAAGTAATACTCTGCTTTTCCTCTGTTATTCCTGTTATTAACTCTCTTCTTTTTTCATCATACCTGTTGCAATATATTAGTACATGTCTGACTGTTTCCAGTTTGTCACAGTGTGTATACAGTCCAGTAGGATGTTTCCCCATACTATGGACAGTTTCATTTAATCCTGGATCCTCAGACGCGTAATGATCACCTCCTCCCTTGGGCTCCCACTATGTTATCTACCAACACTTGCCTGTTTTTGAATACTGTAAAAATGTCTTCCTGTGTCTCTGCATTCCCAAAATGTTTTGGTTTTTGCATACAGTCCTTTATGATAGTTTTAACCTCTGCCTTGCTTAATGGTACTTGCATGTCAATTAACTGCCGTTTTAGTGATTGTTTAGCCAATATGTCTACTTTCTCATTTCCTTCAACGTCTACATGGACAGCAAACCAAAGGAAGGTGATATACAATCCCCTGCAGTGTAATCTGAGCAGCACATGAGAAGTGTCATGCATAATATCCTGTCTGCATGATGACTTTCCAGACTAAATGCTTGAAAGTGCTGACAAGCTACCAGAGACGATTAAGACACTGGGTTTGTTATTTTCTTCCACCCATTGTAATGCTAATAATATTCCACTTCATCCAGCTGTGAACACTGGCAGGTGGTTCCTAACAATGAGGCATGAAGAATCCAGCAGTCTCTGTACATATGAATGTCTTGTGTTGGTGATGGTCAGTATATCTTTGCACTGTTGTCCACTGTGGTACTTTTTATAGGTTTCTCTTTCCTTTCCTTTTTATTTTTTTTTAAACAATAAATAATAACATGCTCTTCTCTTTCCTGCATGTTATATCACAGATCAGATCCCTCTCTGAATGTACAGTTACATATTGTAACCTGCTGGGAAAAATTAGCAACAGGTGCATGTCAACCAGTATCTCTCTCAATAACCAGGGTGGAGCAACAGACAATGGTACAGTGGTTTAGCATTATGTCTCCTATCCCAGTTCCATTAACTGTGTTACCTTCCCCAGTAACTAGACCTTCATCAGGCAAACAGTTTTGTAATGAAGAGAAACCCTCATAAGAAGTGGCTGAGAGTTTGCAATCAGTCACATTACCCATGTTCAGTAGAAAGGCATAAATACCAAACACCAGTTTGTGTGATAACCTACAATATTATACACAGAGATAGAGAATAAAGAAGTAAAAATTAAAAACTGCACTGACACAATCATACACACACCCCTATAAGTAAATAATTAAGAATAAATGGTTAAATCCTTATTGTTAAATTGCATTCTCAAAAAATACGCATTGCAAAATTACGAAAATATTCATGACCATAGCTGTATAAGGTGCAGCAATCCCAAAATGGGATGAGGTGATGACCACATTAAATGCATCAATATTTATAATCCAGTTATATAATAAAAACTGATCTGAAATGGGCCATTCTGCATAGGGCGTACTTTTCATTTTGGTACTTTAAATGTATTTTGATGCTAGTATGTTTGTACTTCTACTCAAGTAAGAATTTAAATGCAGGGCTTTAACATGTAACAGAGTATTTCCTCACTTCTGTACTTTTACCTGGGTTACATTTTGAATTTAGGCCTTTTACATGTCATGGAATACTTCTGTTTATTTCCTCCGCCATTTAGTGAAAATAATAATAATAAGGTTAAAAATAGAGTTTGGACTAAATTCACCACTCAGACAACAAGATGTTAAATTATCATCAGTGTGACTATGAACGCTGTTAAAATAAAATCTTCACTTCCCTCCTTGTTTCCTTTCCTTCCTCCTGGGCTCTTATTGGCTACTCAGAGGCTCCTCTGGTGTCAGCCAATAGGGGCAGGGAAGCAGCTGTTCTCTGCTCCTATTGGTTGACAGGACAATAAAGCCAGAGGCCGGACAAGTGTGTGTGAGTGGCGTCAAACTTTCAATCAGTCACAGATCCGACTGCAAATACACGCGATGCATCAGTCAGTGTTGTGATTGATTATCAGTAAGATATTGATCATCATCAGCTCTGTAAACATGCGGGTTTCTCTCTGGTGCGTTTGGATTTTAACTCTTCACACCGCAGCTCAGCATCCTGAGCGGCAGGAGGGAGGCGTGCAGTCCGGAGGGAGGAGGAGGCAGAGCACCGGTACACCGACCCTGCTGCAGCCGGCGGCGGTGAGGGGATCTGGGGAGAAGCTCGGCGGCAGGAGGGCACCCTTGAACGGGTGAGCAGCACATACATCTAACACCCTGAACCCTGGTTGCAATCAGTGTTTGTATGTGTGCCATAATATTCACACAGACCTTTTGTTAAATGGTCCAAAACCTGCTGAACACACTCATGTCAAGTTTGGAGAAGAAGGACCTCACTGAGTTTTGTTTTTATGGTTAAAGACGTAAAAACAAACAAAACCATCAATCAGGTCATCTATTTATGATTTAGTGTCTGCAGCACTTCTTACAGACTGCATGCAATATACATAATAATATTTAAGATAAGATAAAAGTTTTATATTTTTCCTGTGCAGCAATATGTCAAGAAGTTCTTATGTAACTGCTAAATTACTGTAAAAAATACAACTTTTTTCCCAGTTAACCATTAAATCATTTACTGTATACAATCAGGTGATGGTCAATGCACCTGAAAACATAGATGGATAGATAAGTAGACAGACAGATATCATAACACGTAAACATTAGAGGTATAAATCACTGGTTTAATCACGATACTTTGGACAATGATACGATATTTGCCGATATAACAAAGTCTGTCACGATACGATTTCTGTTCAGTTTGATTCAGGGGGCTGTGATGGATATGAGATGATATTATCTACCCATGTAACACAGTCTGTTACAAAAGAAGCTGCCACCCCTTTCTTTTTTATTTTTGGCCATAACAAATAAAAACAACAGCTTCAGCATGTTCACATCACATGAATTAGCCTAGCAGCTAGCGGACTTTTTCCTCTACTCGTACCTTAATGAATTATACATATTGTTATTATTTTTCTTACTTACCTTTGGTTTAAGTCACTGCATCTCTCAACAGAACATCTTGTTGAATTTCAGCATGCATGCACATTTTTTCTGCCAAACATTGTTAAAACAGAGTAGCTAATGTTTCTGTACTGAGAACATAGTGGAGCGAGATACTCGACCAGGCAGGTATGTCATGTTTTATGTCTTAGGGGGCGTCGGTGGCTTAGTGGTAGAGCAGGCGCCCCATGTACAAGGCTGTTGCCGCAGCAGCCTTTGCTGCATGTTACTCCCTCTCTCTCTCCCCCCCCTTCACGCTTGTCTGTCCTATCAATTAAAGGCTAAAAAAATGCCCCCAAAAATATCTTAAAAAAAAAAAAGTTTTATGTCTTAGGGGGCCATTGTGTTTTCACAATTTACCTCACCTACTCTCAACAACAAAACATGAATGAAGTTGACATGATAGCAAAGCCAGCCTCTTGCTTGATTCCATGGATTTGATTGGCTGCCTGGGCCAAGTACGACAATGACGAAATGGTACTACTGGTGCCTGACGCCCAAAAGTTGAGATTATTTCAATTCTCAGCGTCTACAAACACACGTCTAAAAAGACACCAGAAAGACGCTCGTCATAAAAAATGCTTGAAAACCAGTCAGATGCGCCATATCATAGGGAATCATTTGTTTTACTGGCGTCTCGTTTCTAGCGCTCCTTGTAGGTGTGATCGCCCCCTTACCGACACTGTTTACACAGTGCTTTGTCTGTTGACGTATTTATTCCCGAGTAAATAACGCTATCCTCATCGTTTGTTTCTTGGTTGTTTGCCATCTGCCTGCTGCTGTTTGATGCAGAATTTCAAAATAAAGGCATAATCTAAAGATGACGATATGAATCGATGTTTTCACTTTGCATCGACGATACTGGATTGTTGATCATTGAACTGATAAACTGATCCAGATCGATGGACTGTTACGACCGTCGTTAACATCTGCTGTATGTCTGCAGTTGTTCATGGTGAAAACTGATCCCAGTCTAAATCCACTTCATGTAACCAGATTTATGTTAGCAGCTGTGAGGCTGCATTATAGGTATGGTCACATGACACTTTGTTTCTTATGAATGCTCGCTCTTTTTCGGACAAATTCAAGTGTGTTTTCTGTGGTCCGATGCAGAAGTTAGCATTGCACTGGTTCCCTTGTCAAAAAGCTGATGGGGTTTTCCAATGGATTTTGGATTATTGCAGAAAATAAGCTCTGTGGCAAATCAATGTTTATGATACTTACATGTTTTGTTAAGCAAGATAATCTTCACTCATGAACACCACATTTATGATTTTTGAAGTCTACATGCAATCGCCAGAAATAAAAACGACGATCTTTATATTAAAATGTATCTGCGTTCGTGTGCAGATATTTGTTGTTTTTTTAAAAAAAAAAAAATTAGCCGAAATGAGCGGCGTACGGAAGAGGGGTCTCATTCATAAAACAATGTGCAGGATCTATACTAAAAATGTATGTATGAACAAAAGCCAAAAATGATGTGCGCCATATTTCTACAATCAGGCTTCCACCACACCATCTGTTTTCCCAATGTCCCATCTCCAAAATGGGTCAAAATGTCTCCTATTATGTCTGTTTTTATAGATCACAGCTTTTGTACGGGACGTGGTGTACACCTGTTTCGGGCCTCGTTTGTGTGTATACAATGTCTACATGAGACCCTTGATCTACCAAAATGTTGGCCATTGCCCCCAGTCTGATTAGAAAGATTGACATATCAATACATATCGATTCTGAATATTTGAAATGGTTTCAATACTCATTTTCTGCAGTATCAATACACTGGAATCAGCTGCATTTTCTTGCTCTCTGACTGTTAAAGTTCTCTACAGTCATTCTGCTGTTCTCTCCTACTAACCAAGAAAAGAAAAGTCTTCATCATGTTATAGCCTTGTTATATCGATCTTTTTATTACATTTTTAATTTAAGTCAGTATCACTCAACCTCTGGAGAACATGAACGTCTGAAATAAGTTAAATCCGTCCAGTTGTTGTTGAGATATTACAGTCATTACCAAGTTCACCTGAAGAGAAATTTTACCTTCCAGCTGTTTTTGTACCTGTGTGTGAAAGCATCCGACCAATCAGCATCTGTCAGGTGTGTCAGACTGCAGACACCTCAGGAATGTGTGAAATTCTGTGCGTGTGTGTGTGTGTGTGTATGTGTGTGTAAGCGTGTGTAAGCAGCGTCAAGTGCAAGTCTGACTGACAGTCAAGTGATGGATGCAAAGTCAACACACACACACGCACTAATCCTAAACCCTGTGAACTGACTGACTGGGCTTATAAACTATAAGTGTGTGTGTGTGTGTGTGTGTGTGTGTAAACAGCAGATTTAAAGAGGTTTGTATGGGTGTGTGAAAAGAGGAAAGAGTCCTCCCTGACTTCAAAGTCCTGTTGGACTGTTGACTTGTTTTTAGTGTCACTGTGAGGACCGGCTGTGCTCAGGGGTCTCTTTCAGATATGCTGAAAGTTTATAGACCTCCTGACCTCAGCACCCCTTCACATTAATCTGAAGACTATCTAACATGTCGGTCTGAATAAGCACCAGAATCACTTTTACAGGAAAAGTCACAAAGCCATATCTTACAGGTTGGCAGTGTTGGAGGAGGAGGTATATGCAGGGTTCCCACGGTTGTGAAATTCCTGGAAAAGTTATGAAGTTAGAAAAACTGTTTTCCAGGCCTGGAAATGGTTTGGAAAAGTTTACAGTAAACGCTGTTTTAGATTGTTAAAAATATATTCATAAAAATCCCAAAACATGTCGGACGCTTCATTAAATATATTCCCAGTACCACTAATTTCAAATCTAGTGCTGTGCTGCGTTACCGTTGAAACATCACTACTATCAAGTGATACACATAGACAAGACTGGCATTGGGCTATCGCCAAGGCTGTGTCCCCTTTTGGGTCACTGATCAACTTGGACAGGGAAAGCCTAAAAGGACACGATGGCGATTACCTTCTATTTATTCGGGTAATGCATACGCTCAGGTTGAGGCAAGGTCGCAAAACAATTATCAGGCATGTCAATAGAACAAATGGTTGATTAACAAGAGAAAAAATGCATACAGCTTGTCAAAATTATAAGACAGACACATCAATTGCATTGAAATCTATATGATCTTTGGTTTTCAGTTCCCCTGATGGGGGCATGGCCTTGACATTTTGCAAACTACACAATTGTACCGGTCTGGTCTAATGTAATGTTTCAAGTGATGAAGTGTATGAGCTGACTTTGTCATCAGGAGGTGGAGGGGATGTTGGATTTCCTGCAGCTTCTTAGGCCCCAAACGTGGCTGTTTTTCAGCGACCTGTTGCCACGGACGGCTGTTTTTATTTTCACAGTTTTAAACAGAACAGACAGAGTTTTGATCTGTCATAAAGCATCTTAAGTGTGAGCTTCTGTTTTCATCTGTGAAGATGAAAAGTGAGAGCCAACAGAGCGGTCAGTGTTCTCACAGGAAAAAGGAAGGCAGACTTTTTATTTGAAGTTGAAGGTGTTGTTGAGCAGAACACAGACGACACGCTGTTTCTTGAGAACTTTCTGCTGACACAAGTGTTTCTTCCTCACAGTGACTTTCAGTGAGCAGAACAAGAGAGCATCTGTGAACTCGTTCAAACCTGATCTGAAGTGACCGCCTTCATTCAAAGGAGCAAACTGCTGATTGTGTGTGCTTTAACCACTGTTCACTGAGGAACTGTGACAAAAGCACTCAAAAACTAGACAAGGAAAGACCTCCAGCAGCTTTTTGCATCTTTTAGTAGGTTTTTCATGACCTCAGAGGTGTTTTACTGACGACATCTTTGCCCGCTGCTAAAACCAACTTTTAATATACAGTATTTCTAATGATCTCAGCTTGTTTTTTTGCATGTTTGTTTGTTTGTTTGTTTGTTTGTTTTTGGTGCAAAGGGACATTAACCCTCTCTAAATTGAAACTTGAAACTTTCCTTCACCACTCCCTAAAGGTCTCGGGCGTTAATTTAGGTTTGGATCTGCAGAGACTGAACTGAACTGAAAATAGTCATCAACATGTATGTATGTATGTATGTAGGTGTTATTAAAGGAATACTCAGACGATTTGGGAGTTATGCCCTTCTCTATCATTTTCATATTGAGACAACATGATCAATATTTTTTTGTGTCTGTGTCTGTCTGTCTGGGTCTCAGCGGTTAGCATTGCAGCTTAGCTTAGCGAATACAATTGAAGTCTATAGGGGGTCAGTAGACTACTCGGTAAAAGCCACTGGACGTACAGACACAAAAAAGATATTGATCATGTTGTCTCAATATGAAAATGATAGGGAAAGGGCATAACTCCCAAATCGTCTGAGTATTCTTTAAAGTGGCAGCATCACATTAGTAACAGTCTGGAAATGAAAATCCACCCTGAAGGAAAAAACAAGACAAAAACAAAAAATAATTTTGGTGCCACTATCCCAGAAGGAAACAGCAATGTCTTGGTAATGAACAACCCCTTTTCATGACACTATCCTGGCAGGAAATGCAGCCACGTCTCGGTAAAAAACAACTGCTTTTCGTGCCACTATCTTAGCAGAAAACGCAGCAATGTCTGTAAAAAAAACAACCGCTTTTTAATGACACCATTCGGCAGGAAATGCAGCGACATCACGGTAAAGAACAACCATTTCTTGTGCCTCTATCCCGGCAGGTAATACAGCGACATCTTGGTAAAGAACAATCACTTGTCATGACACTATGTTGACAGGAAATGCAGCAACATCTTGGTAAAGAACAACCACTTGTCATGACACTATGTCACTAAAAACTTTGTCACTTTAGAAATGATGTAACGTGTAACGTATTTGTAGTTTGCAGAACATTTTCCTCTGGCAACTGGGCGGAGCAAAGACAGCTGTAGCCTCAGAAAGCATTTGAAGACCTGAAAATTAAAAGACAAAATATAACTTAAATTTCACAAAAATATCATTTAGGTTTTGTCTGAAATTTGCCTAAAACTAATGAGCAAATCAGGGGTCAAAAATGAACATATATGGTGTATAAAAAAATATAAATTTACGGACACAAGATTCAGACACTCAGATGGCGGCGGGTTGATGTTGATGCTCTTTATATTAAATAGGGAGTGATTTCACAGACTGGGACTCTGACCAGACTGTCTGTGTGTATACAGGTTTAATACTGTGTGTGTGTGTGTGTGTGTGTGTGTGTGTGTGTGTGTGTGTGTGTTAATGCTAAAACTCTGTTTTGACACACTCATCTGCACACACACACATGGGTCTTGGTGTGTCAGTGGGTGAAGTGGGGCCTCCTCTGCTACTACAATACACCCAGTACACTGTGAGTAATGATTAAATCCTCTGCAGAGAAGCTGAGTCCACACTGCATTTAAAAAACACACCCTTCTCTCAGTGCTCTCCATCCTCTGCTCCCGTTTTAATACTGCGTAATCGGTTTGGATTCTGCTCATTGGGTCTTTTTTAAAATCTGTCATTAGGTTTTACTTTCAACACGTGTAAACACTTAGTCTCCGGATGAATCTGTCAGATTTTCTTTTTTAAAACAGTGTAAATGCATTAAAGATGTAGTTGTGTCTCCCTCCTGGCAACATTTTGCGTTCTAACATTATAAATAAAGTTAATTGATCAGCCTCATGTTTATAAATGAGGTGAAACTCAAACAAGCACACACACACACTTCCTGTTACACACAGCTGTGAAGTCACTTTGATGAAGGTTGGGGTGTGGGAGGTAGTCCGACCCAGTGTTGATCTGCTAATTAACTGCTTTTCCCAGAAGGTCAAACACACATTTTTAATAAAAATACAACACTCAGAGAAAAGCAGCTGTTTAATAAGTGGAAACAGACTTCAGTTGGTCTCGATGTGAGAGGAGCAGATGACAGGAACTTTAAATCCATCGATAACTTCACAGAGAACACAAGCTCCAAATCTCCACCAGATGGCCGGAAAAAAAAAAATCCACTTGTTAAAAGTGTTTTACTGCAGAATAATCGTCCGAAACAGCCACAGGCTGCTGGTGCTTTTCTGGAAGGTTTTCTAGATGGCATGGGGACTCTGGGAAAGCACTGATTCCTCTGTGCCTGCAAGCTCTGTATAAAACAACACACTTTAAAGTCCATCATATGCTGAGTCAGTATGCAGTTGGTTAAGAGTGTGGATGTTTATTTCCAGGGTACCATGAAGAGAAGCACTTTTTACACAGAGAGTCCCTTCTTCATGCTTCCTTTGCATTTTTACACAAGCAAACGGCTGAGTTATCATGCCAACATTCCACTGCGGAATCAAAAGATGCGTGACAGGTGTGACATGTAACACAACAGCATCGGCCTCTAGTGTGACATTGAAAACACACGTCAGCAGCACTTTATAAACAATAACAGTGACCTGACATGTCGATAAACTATCATTTACTGTCCCTGTTATATGGCGGCTGATCTTGTCCTCTGCTTGGAGGGTAAGGAGCTCCTGGACCTCATTGTTTTCCCACATTGCAGGCATTTTTGACCGCTATTCTTCTTATTTGAGTTAGCTGCTAACTGCTAGCAGCTGCTTTTTAAATCTCCCATAGCGGGTCACGCACATATCACATCGTCAAATGTCCCACCCATCCTGCTGACTGACACATGTATACAGACGTGGATTTGCTGCTGTTACTACGTCTGTTCCCGGCTCAGAGGTGAGACAACTCTGTCCCTCCATTACGGGATCATGCCTTGCGTACAGAATGATGAGGTGACAGAATATAGCAATATTCCCGCCTTCAACAGGCACTGTAAGAGGGGCTATAGGTTGAAAATGAAAAATGATCGTTTGTATATCAGTTACTCATCTCGTGTTACGGTGAATTCATGAAGAAAACTTTGTTTTTCCCACATGCCTCCATGGTAGGGATGGGTACCTTTCACATTTGAACCGATACGGTACCGATACCCGGTACCTGGGAATCGGTACCGGTACGCAACGGTACCTGTTTTTGGTACTTTTTTTGCATGTATGTGTGGTAATAAAGGATATTTCATTTAGAATTTTTTTTTTGTCAAAACTAACATTTATTTCTCAATATCAAACAGGATAAAATGACATCTAACACTGTTTGTAACATAATATCAAAAGGTAGCCTATAATTGACTATGCAGCAGTTCTTTTTATTGCACAAAATAAACCCACTCCTACTACCTCCTATTCCTCCTCTTTCCCCTCTGGGAAAAATGTGTGTGGGGGAGTGTAACGTTAAAGTTAGAGAATACGAGGAACCGAGCTGATAATGATAACTAAGGCAAATTAAAATGTGAAGCTAACGTTAGAATGACCAGAACAAAGCCCAATCATCTTAAACACTAAGCTTATTAATTACCTGGAACTGATGTAGCTGATGCCCCGCTTAATCACCGTTGTCATTATCGCATGTTAATCCCACTTCTTCTGCCCCGATGCTGGCTGCAGATGACAACGAGCCGCTAGCTGCAGGTGTGCTAACGCTGGGAGAAGTAGCTTTAACTTTCAGGCTATCAAATACTGTGCAGTCGTCAGCCTTTAAAAACACCTTGTGCTTGACCAGGTGCTTCCTCAGGTTTGAGGTATTTCCATAGCTGGCCTTGCGTCGCAAATATTGCAGCGAGCGTAGTCTGCATCAAACTTTGAGATATGGAGCCACACCTTCGACCTCTTTCTCTCAGCCATGCTGCTTTGTTGATAGCTGCCACTGATGTGATCACGCTCTCGTGCGTACAATGCTGCGTTCACGATAGGCAGTGAAAATGTGACTCCTCCACTCTCGAAGTCCCTAGGATGCGTTCAGGTACTGAAATGTGGTACCGTTTGATTTTACGTGAATCGATACTCGGGATTACCGGCCGAATTCGGTTGGTACCAATAAAAGTACCGAACTCGGTACCCATCCCTACTCCATGGTGAGCGGAGAATTCAAAAAATGGAAAAAATTCTTGATAAATCAAAGTAAACAGGGTCCGAACATCCATTTATAACCTCTCATACAACTTGTGCAGTATAATCCAAGTCTAATTTTTCCAGTCGTATGCTCAGTACTTCACAAACACATGCATTTTCACTAAAACATAATTTGTGACATAAAATGGAAGCTTATTTTCACTGTTATCTGGAACATAAAAGACTCAATTTGTTATTTAAACTATTGGACAGTCTGTTCACTAATTTAGGGAAAAATTATATGTTTTTATTTTTTAATTTTCTTGGTGACAGTTATAATAATGAACATGCCACATTATTGACAATATAAGACCAGAAAAACTAAATAGAGAATGAAAATTATAACTCACTCTCTGTCTGTCTGTCTGCAGTCCTCATGTCTGTGGTGGTCGGTGTTGTGTCGGCTGGACTTTGTCACCCAGAACCAGACGATGCACCAAACGTGAGTACAGACTGCTGTCACCATTTGTTGTCCCACTCTGAATCAAACCTCAGGCTCACTGCTCGGGACTCAAAATGGCTCCTGAGACATGAAGGTACAGCGCTACAAAGGCTTATGATTGGCTGGTATGCAGTGTGGCCATGTAACTTAAATGTAGGAGCTTTAATTGTAACAGAGTATCTCTACACTGTGGTAGTAGTATTTTACTTAGTTATCTGAGATCTGAGTACGTCCACCTCCACCACTGGTCATTATTTGAAAGTCTGGTGAATTTACGTTTTTCTTCTCAAACTAATATAATGTAAAGAAAACAAACACTGTGATGACAATAACTCTGTTTTGTCCAAGAGATTTAATCAATGTATGATTTATTCAAACACATTTTCACCACATCTGTATTTTTTTTTCATCTTTCATCTGTGTTCAGTTGCAGCAGTCATGTTGTAGTAAAACAGCGGAGCAGCTGCAGATATCAAAGTTCCTCTAACAGGAAACTGCTGTCGCTCCTCAGTAAAAACTCACCTGAACCTCAGAAACATCAGATTTCTTTTAGTTTGAAGTTCTTTTACTTTCTGAATAGAATATAAAAGCATCACAAAAGGCTGGATAGGTCACGTGTGTCAGCTGATTATGTATAAATTGCATGTCATTTAATTTTATTTATTTTTTTTAATTATTTTATAAACAGTGAAACAGTTTAGTCATTCTGTTTAAATCACACATTTAAATTCTACTTTTATTGAACAAAAAGTCAAAGACTGTTTCCTTAACAAGTGAAGGAGAGAAGGCAACTACGAGTCCCAGAGTGCACTGCTGTAAGATCATCCAATCAGAGAGCTTTGGACTGCGTTGCCATACAGTTGTGATGGTGGGGTGTGTCAATACATGATGTTAGTCATGCGTCGATGTGAGATGTGTGTGGGCGAAAAGGTCAGCCACGTTGGACAGCTACCTACGGCTACACCACTTGGACAATCCATATTTCATGATCTGAGTTTTGTGTCATGATCCGAGTTTCAATCATGGATGTGAGTCACGCATTTTTATTATTCCAGTTATTCCAGGAAATGTTTGATTTGAGTTTGTGAGGTAATTCTCATTACCACAATATACAGAATAGCTAAAAAACTCTCATATGCTCAAAATCGCTGATATTGCTGGCTATAGTTGTTATGCAAACACAAATTCTGCTTCTGTTCAGTGTTAATTTTGACAGCTATTTTAGAATTAGTCTTAGTCTTGAGACAAAAATGCTTATGAGTTTTAATCACATTTTAGTCATTTTTATCCTTCATAATTTTAGTCTAGTTTTAGTTGGCGAAAATTCCAAACGTGTTAGTCGATGAAAATTCAAGACATAGTTTTCTTATGACTCTTCGTTGTCGCACAATTCTGATATAAAACACTTAAAATGTTCATATAACAACTTGAGAAATATTAAAAATGTGGCTCTGCCCATGTACATCACATTTTGTAGTACTGTTGCTGTAAGAACTTCAAACCTCCAACATGGAGCAGGTTAGTCGAGCGCTGTCACATCCATCCTGAGTGTGAAGCTGCTGAGTCACTACAGATGTGACTTTATACACAGCAGACTGATGCTGTGTCACATGTTCATGGTTCAAAGGTGGACTCCAGAGTCCACACGCAGAGCGGGATTTATGACCGGATCAATGCTGCTTAAGGGATTTACAGTGATTCTGTACTTTATGGTTACCACACTGGATCTAAAGTTTATATATTCCACATGGAGAGCTGACAGTGAAGCACACACAAGTCAGATCTGTTTCTGTTTATTTCAGGACCCAGTGAGCAGTTAATAAAATATTACTGTGCCTTCTTTGTGTTTTCTCTGGTGGTGGAGGAAGTGCTCACATCCTTTACTGCAGTAAAAGTACTAATGCTGCTCTGTTAGAGTCAAAGTCCTGTGTTGAAAATGTTCCTTCAATAAAAGTATGTATCAGGAAAAAGTAGTTAAAGTATTTAAAGGTAAAGTAAGGTGAAACTTTATAGTCCCAGAGGGGCAATTTGAGATATAGACAGTAGTTATGAGTCCAACAAAACAGACATAACACAAGTGTCCAGTATCACACACTGTCAGGGGTAAATCATGGACATAAAGGGTCCGTGCTTGTTAAAATAAGCAACAGTACAACAGGACAGAAGATGATCTGTAACGCTTTGTGCTGCATTTAGGGAGGCAAAACCTCCTCCCTAATAGAAACACAAACACGAAGGGGATGTTGAGAGTCTGAGACAACTGGCTAAGCTTAACAGGTGACCCTCGCTTCATACAGATGCTGGACGTTATTCAAAGTAACACCAGTGATCTTACAGCACAACTTGACCACTTTTTCCAACACACAACACAATACACCATTAAATATGTACAATTTAATGATATGATACAATAGTGACGTTCTTGGGACCCTAAATTGATGCCCACATGGGAACAGCTCCAACTGTGAGTGTAATTGATGTGTGGTATCTGTTATTATATGTTTGGCCTTCCTGCGTACAGCTTTATCAGATATATTGCTGAGTTGTTCCTGTGACATGCCAATCACCTTCCCTGCATTGCTGACAGTCTTAGAGAGCTTGTTTTTGCTCCGTGCACTCAGGTTGCCGCACCATGCTGTAATGTTAAATTATAAAATGCTTTTAACCAGGCTTCTGTATGTTTCTATTAGTTTTAAGTTTCTATTAAATGTTAATGTCTGATCAGTAATTGTGCCCAAATACATAAATTGTTCTTATTCCATTTGGTTTTGTTTAATGTTCAAGCTGATGAACTTTATTGTTTTTTGCAAAATACACACTTACTCTGAATGTCATGCCTGGAACAAGTTCCAACTTTTTTGGAACATGTTGCAGGCATGACTCAAAAAACACCAGTTTTGAACATTTCACAGGTAAAGAGGTTGACTGGTAACAAACGATCGTGTCATTAATAGGTATAAAGGGGCACCCTTGAAAGGTTCATTTGTTCACAAGCAGGTATGGTCACTTTGTGAGAAATAGTGTGGACAAAAAGTCCAACAGTTTTAGAACAACGTTTTTCAACAAACTGTTGAAAAGAATTTAAGGATGTGACATCTACAATCCATAATATCATCAAAGGATTCAGAGTATACTCAGAAATATCTGCATCTTAACCCCATTTCAGACCCAAGATTCACGACGAGACGAGTTGAAACAGGCAAGTACTTGCAATGCACAATTCTGCAACGTCGTAAAAACCTGCTGGTTCACACCAATGCAGCTAGATCAGGCACTAGATAAGCACATACAGTGAGCAGCAGCAGCAACCAGCAGGGCTCAGCGGGGATGGAGCACCTGCCGCAGCAAGTGAACACGCCGTCTGTGGTCATTTTGACTTGCGGACTTCACTAGAAGTCAAGCGGCTAATGAAACAGGTGAAGTGCTTTACGTTCTAAAACCAGCCACTGCCAGTTTCAATAGCTGAGTTGCAGGTGATCATCAGCCGGCTTGAGTCGAGTTCAGACCGGCCAGTTCACACTGCTGCAACTTCTCTCTGCAACGTTCTGAAATGGTTTTAGGTCTTAAGGTGCAAGGCTGAAAAGCACTTTTAATTGGCAGCGACCTCTGACGTTTCAGGCAGCGCTGCCTTAAAAACCAGCATGACTGTATAAAGGATATTACTGCATGGGCTGAGGAACACTTTGGAAACCACTGTCAGTAAAGACAATTCATCGCTGCATCTACAAATGCAAGTTAAGACTTTACCATGCAAAGTGAAATCCAGACATCAACAACATCTAGAAACACAGCGGACTTCTCAGGGCCCGAGCTCGTGTGACACCCTTGACACAGAGTGGGAAAGTGTGCTGTGGTCTTGATGAGTCCATTATCGTGTCCTCTTGGCTAAAGTGGAAAGGAACCATCCAGATTTGCCCATGGCAAAAGAGTGAAGGTATTAGACTGACCTGGCTGCAGTCCAGACCTGTCTCCCATTGAACCAGTGTGAAACATTATGACACAAAATATGACAACAGCGACCTCAGATAATTGGGCAATGAAAGTCGTATATCAAGCATTTAACATGGCGTACAAAGTTGACCAATTTAGGTAGTAGTAACAAGCTAAGTTATCTTGAAAGAACTCATTTGAGGACATTGAGACTTTATTATTGTATTTTCAGGCATTGAAATAAACAGTTTTATACTTTATTACATACTCGTGACTGTTAAAAATTACCCATAGTCCCTGTATGGGGATGTTTTTTTCAGAAACTACACACTGTTCAAAGATGCTTCGTTTTTCATACAGATCCAAGTGGTTTCTTTCAGGGTTATACAGCTCGGCTATGAATGTCCTGCAGAGAGTAGAAACTCGTGAATGGAAACAGATTTACGCTCTCTGTCTGGAGGCTTACACACACACACACACACACACACATACATACACATGCACATGCACATACACACACCTAAGTCCCACTGGGCTCAGCGCCCACAGAGTAAAGCTTTACTGTTTGGTCACATTGTTCTGATAGAAGGAAGCTGGTTGGGAGTCTGGAAGCACACACACACACACACACACACACACACACACACACACACACACACAGTCTGTCAGGTCCATTTTTTTAAGTCCTGTGCAGGTTTTTAGTAACTAATTATGTCGTCACTCAACATCAACACCTTGTGTCCTCTCCCCTTGCCTCTCTGTCACCCCTCCTTGTCTCCTCCCTCTCTTCTATCCTTTCCTCCTCTCTTTGTCTCCTTTCCTCCTCTCTGTCTCCTTTTCTCCTCTCTTCCCCCTTTTTCCTCTTTTTGTTAACTCTTTTCCTTCTCTCCTCTCCTTGTCTCCTCTTCTCTTCTGTTCACCTCTCCTTGTCTCCTCTCTTCCTCCTCCTCCTCCTCCTCACCACACCTTGTCTCCTCTCCTCCTTTGGCCTCTCTCCTCTCTTTGTCTTTTTGCCTTGTCTCCTGTCTTCATCTCCTTGTCTCTTTGCCTTCTCTCCTCTCCTCATCCCTCCCCTTTGTTTCCTCTCCTTGTTAACTCTCTTTTCTTGTCTCCTCTTCTCCCCTTCTCTCCTTGCCTCCTTCTTGTCTCCTCTCCCCCTCTCCTCCTCTCCAAGGTTATTATAGTTCACTAAAAATAACCTAAACTAAAAATAAGCTGTTCCTCTCCCCTCTACTTTCCTTGTCTCCTCCCCTCCTCTCCTTGTGCCTTCTCCTCTCTCCTCTCTTTGTCAACCCTCCTCACCTCTGAAACAAACAAACCCTCTGGGAACTAACTGAGACTAAAGTGAACTGAAAACAAAAAATGAAAAATGAAATACAAATGAAAAACACAAAACTAGAATAACTGCTCCTCTCCTCTCCTTTCCTTCACTCTTCTCCTTGTCTCCTCTCCTCCTGTAGCCAGGTGTGTTCCTCGTTGCCAAAATGGCGCATTGTGCCGGCAGTCTAACCGCTGTGTGTGTCGACGGGGTTTCCACGGTAACCGCTGTGAGGTTTCCTCTGCAGCGCTGACCCCCTCTGTTCCTCCCAGCATTGTCCCACACCGAGAACTCACCTTCACCTCCTACAGAGACACCAGACTTGCTCAACGCCCCGCCATCAGGAAGACCAGAGTCCTCTCAGCTCACTCCGGTCCTGCTGTCACGGTAATGCCTCCTGCCTTCATGACAACCAGCAAACCCAAACCAGCACCTGAGACCCACAACAAGCAGGGGGATGCAAAGATCCCAGAATCTGCTCCTGAGAAGTCTGGGCAGTTTAGAGTAAAACCTGAAACTAAAGCTGAGGACAGAGGAGGTGTTTCGAAGGAGCTTCTAATGCAGGAGGAGAACCAAGCCTCCCCAAAACGACCACAGGTGGAGCGGAGAGCCGAGAGGACGCAAACACCCAAGTTCAACAACTTGCAGCTGCAGACAGGAGACAGTGAGGAGGAGAGAGGAGAAGTCACAGCCGGCATCACAGAGCTTAAAACACAAGAAACTCCAAAGTTAAAATCAGAAGCAGAGGAAGAGGAGGAATCACACGCCTTCAAAACCCCAAAGCTGGAGTCTCTGTCCTGGTCTCACACTGAGGGAAAGATGTCACTAGATTTAAACGAAACTTCTAAACCAGAGGATAAAAGATTAACCCAACAGTCTGACTCAGAATCTGAGATGGTGGAAAGATTAACAGCCTCTAAAATCCCAAACCTGGAGTGGAGGTTTAAAGAGTTAAACGCTGAGCCTGGTGAAGAGTACGGCCTTCATCTGGGGTCTGATCCTGGGCAGAGGTCGGAGAAAAAGGTGGATGATGGTGGGACGGGAGAGGAGGTAGAGAAGAAGAAGAAGGAGGAGGTGAAGACTGGAGGAGCAAAGAAGCAGCCTCTGAGGTAAGGTAACTCCTCTCTGCTCCTCTTCTCTTTTCTCACTCTGTTTGCACTACATTTATCTGTCAGCTGCAGTTACTAACAGTGGTGGAGGAAGTATCCAATTACTAATACTACACTGTAAAAATACTACTGTACTAACCCAATTAAAAGTCCTTCATTGACATTGTTACTTGAATAAAAAATTAGAAGTATGCTCAGGAAAATGTACTTCAAAATAGTTGCCAATACATTATCTGTAAATAGATTAACTGACTAATAAATTCAGCTGTTTATTTTCATGTTTTGTGTCCAAAAATCTTTATTTATAAAGTAGCTCAAGCTGTCAGACAAATGTAATGAGATACTTCATTTCAAAAGCTGTCAAATTCTACAATATTTAGACATTTTAATCTCTATTTTTTGTGCTTGAAATAAGAAAGATAAAGTTTAACATCAGAAAACAGCGACAGAATTTATGTTGGAAACACGAGAATAAATTTGCATTCTTCTGTTCAGACAGCAGGTGGTGCTCTTCACCTGATAATACACACTGTATATACTGTAAGGTACATACTGTACTGTACACACACACACACACACACACACACATTGCAGGCTGCTGTGGACACATGGAATTAAAGTGTATTTTAGTCTGTAAATGATTATAATAAATAATTTGGGATAAAAGTCCTGTGATACTCCGGGTACCCTTCCAGGTTGAACCCCGCCTCTCACCCAGTGTCAGCTGGGAACGCCTCCAGTCCCCTTACGACTCTGTACCAGGATAAGTAGTTACAAATAATGACTGAATGAATTAATGAATTTGGGATTTAAAAAACCAGACAACAAAGCGGAAATATATAAATATATAAAGGACATTAAGTTAAAGAAGTGCCAGTTTCAGACCTGCGACCTCCTTGTTGAGGAGCTGAATGCTGTGTGGGACAAATGATGTACGGTAGTCGAAAGACTTGATGATGCTTACCTGTTTAGATTGTGAGTTTACATTGAAGGACATTGCGACAATGCCCCATTGCCGACGCCTTATTTGCCACAAAACAGGAAGTTTTGTAACTTCTGTGTACCTTGTCTAATGTGCCCCAAATCTGACTTGTTTTATTGTAAAGCTCCAGGCCTGAAAGCATCAACATGCAAATAGGTATCACAGTGATTGCACAACCTACTGGCAACAGGAAGTAAGACTTGTCAGACAATTACCATGATTCATTGCTGTAGATTAAACTACCCAACAGCATATAAAGGAGTTAAAATGTGCATAATCTTAAACATCTAAAGCAGTAAAATGACACATAGACCTCAGATACACCAGGAAAACTTTTTACTGCAACATACATACTTTTTACTTTAGGTACTTTATGTACATTGTGCTGATACATATTTTTAGGACTGTTACTGGTGGTGGAGTATTTCGACAGGGTGGTATTAGAACTTTTACTGCAGTAAATGATCTCAGAAGATGTGTTAAGAGTTTTCTGTCAGTGTGTGAAAGCAGAGTTCCCTCAAACTCTCCTCAGTGTAAACAATGAACACAACCCGAGTCAGAGGTCAAAGGTCGTGGAGGTCAGCACTCAGAGCCAGGGTCAGGACGGACTGTGGGAAGACTGACACTGGGTGGTGGTGTGCCTTACGTGGATGTCCGGGGGCCATATTCACAAATGTCCTAGTCCAAAGAGTTGCTCCTTGTAAAAAAATTCTTAGAAAATCATTAGAATGGTAAGAATTTCCCCTTAAAGTTAAGACTCTGTAAAGATAGAAGTTATTCACAAAGCATCTCAGCCCTTAAGAGAGGTCTTAAGGTGAAAAACTTAGGAGGAGGCAGGAGGACTTTAAAGAGGTTTATGGGTTTCTTAAACGGGAGAAAATGGTGGAAACACAAAGAGGTTGGAGAAATATTCTCCAGACGCTGAGTTAATGAGATGCTACAGATTAGGTCATGCAGAGATAATGTTTGTGGTCGATCTGATTTGGGATACACTCACATTTCCCGCACAACACAACAACTCTGTAATGCCAAAAAAAAAAAATGATCACAACAATAAGATATTTGGAAAACTGGAGAGATGCAACAGTGCAGCAGTGATGACTTGGGTCTGTCTCAACTTTCCATCAGCAGAGGATCACACTAACAATGACAACACTTTCACTGTCAGCACTTCACTTAATTTCCCCTGGGTGTCCCCACCTCGTAGGCTCACTAAAGGGTGTGTCTTTGACAACCAGTCACTTCTTTTTAAAAAATGTGTCATACCTAGCAACGGGGTCAACTACACCTCCTCACTAAGGTAAAAGTCTCTGTCCCGTCCTTGCTCAGAGTGGCTCCTAAATTAGGACTCCTCACTAAAATATTTTATACTAAGTTAGGAGCTCTCTGAGAGTGTTCTCATAATGTTGGTGAATATGGTCCCTGGTGTTTAACCCACTGTCCTGATGACAAAATATTCTCTCTGCTGAACATTAAAAAGGATTTTTAACCTGTTTTTCAAGTCGTGACCTTTTCTGTAATCCAAACAAAGATGGTAGATAGACATAATCATATTTTCTGCAGTTTTGTGGCTACCTGGACATGATATACTGTCAAAATAATATTTTTTTAATCCCAATGGTTACAATAGCCCTCAAAGACTCTGTAAATGGCAGTTTATGTTTAATCATGTTTAACATTTTAGTGTAGTATGTTAGTATGCTAACGTTAGGCAATCACAGTGAACATGGATTACAAAGAACCCAGTTGCCTAAAAAAACTGGTATTACTGGTACATTTCTGCAAACCATGGACATGTTACATTTGTACATTATTATGTAGCAGGTACTTTAAAACTTTACTGGAATAAGACATCCACGTTTGGGGCACAATGCTGCCTGGAAAAACAGTGATTAATTGCTAAGAGAACACCCATGTGTAGGTGACCAAAGAGCCACTGGAAAAATAGGGAGAGGACCTTAAAAACTCTCACACTTGGGGGCACAGTCCCAGCTGGAAAAACAGTGACAAGTTGGTAAAAACACCCATGTTTGGTGCCTAAAAAGCTGCTGGAAACACAGTGAAGACTCACTGAAACCCAACTCTTTTTGTTGTTGGTCTTGAACAGTGGTCTGCAGCTTGGCAGGCATGTTGTGACGGTGTCACGCCATCCACCATTCCCTCCACCTCCTGATGACAAAGTCAGCTCATATACTGCGTCACTTTGGAAACGTTAATATAATACTTATGAAACTTACAAATCTAATTTACAAAAACCACTTGGTTATGGTCAGAAAAAGGTCGTGTTTTGGCTTAAAATACCCAGTTATGGGGGCATAATCCCCGCTAGAAAAACAGCTACAAGTTGCTAAAAAACATCCACCAGTTGGGTGCTTTGGTTTTGTGGTGTCGAATATTGGTCTGCAGAGGTCTCCAGCTTGGCAGGCGTCTTGCCTCGGTGACCTGCCATCCACCATTGCCTCCACCTCCAGATGACAAAGTCAGCCCACATACTATGAAGCATTGATATGATTCGTATGAGAAGTACAAATATATCTGTGGTTTGCAGAAACAAACAATGCCAACATTTTCCTCTGAACACCGGGATGCTCTAAAAACATTTCATCACAGTTCATCCAATAATAGTTGTTGACATATTTCATGCCAGATTGGAGGTTTGGTTTATACTCTGTCAAACTCCTGGAGCAATATAAAGCTGATGTAATGAATTAAATATGAGTTGCCTGCCAGAACATAAGCATGTTGTTCAAATATGATAGTTCTAGTCCTCTAGAAACCACTTTCTCAAAGCATTTCAGTTTTATCCGTCCACCTCTGCATTGTGTAACTCGCTAATAAAAAGCTTCTCTAAACGAACCAGCAGCTGTAACATGTGAGATCATAGATGAAAAATAGACTTTCATCAGACTGCAGGGTGTCTCTGAGTGTGTATTCGTTATCAGTGCAGATTGATGTGTGTTGTTTGTTCTCCGAGCTGCTTTTCATCAGACTATTTAAGGACATTTTAAATCATTCTTTCAGAAACACAGTTTATCACACAGAAAATAACCGGCCCACATTCATACTCCCTCCATCTGAGAACATTCTTACCGTCATACCAGTCAGTTCATGTTGATGATGACTGTGTTGTTTTAAGAGCTGTGTGGTGAAGCCAAAGACGAACTGCCAAACTAACCAAACAAACAAAGTTACAAAGTAACTAATGTAACCATATTTATACCAAATGCAGTAATATTTCAGTGTATACTTTGTATATTATGTGTGTTTCTGTGTATATAATATGTGTGTATTTATTGTTTGTAACAGTCTGAGGGAGGCCCAGGCAGTTCTGCTGAGGAAGACTTTGTCACGGGGAGGAAGAGGAGACAAGATGGCCGCCCTGCTGATGAAGCACATTGAGAAGGAGAGGAAGAAAGTCACTGTGACCTCCTCTTTCTCCTCCCCTAACGCCTCATCCTCATCAACGTCATCGTCCGCAGTAAAAACCAGCGTGAAGACCTTTTACACTCAGAAGGGCCAGTACACCATCCACGTCACCGCACCCTCAGGTCAGTTAATGCACACATCACACACACACACACACACACACACACAGTCTATCAGCTGCAGTAGATTAAAATCTCTTCATATTAAACAAGCCAAAGTGTTAGATATATAATAAAATGATGACCCAGTGATGGTGTGTCATGGAAAGTCAGAGGATTATTAAGTTATCACAATTCATCCTGAGGGGAAGACGATGTGTGTGTACCAGTTGTGTAATGTTTGCCTGGTGCTGCTGGAGGGATTCAGGATACGAGGGCAGACGTTGTAATCAAGCTTTCTCATGTCTGGACATGTTAACATGAGCTTACAGTGTATTTAACACACATACCAAAACACATGGGTCATTATTTAGTGTAATAACTGGTGTGAAGCTGATAGGGAGGTACTGAGAGATAAAGTGTACAGCACAGTCAGGTCAAATCTGTCAGCCATACATTGTTGGAAAAACAGGCTCACTGTGATTTAATGGAGCTGGAATGCCAGTTTGTTTCTGTGTGTTAGCTTCAGATAAGGTGAATGTTAATACAGCCTCATAGTGCAGGCCTGATCACTCTGATTAGACCCATAAACAGTTCCTGTGATTGTCCAGCTGTGGAGGGGACTGACTGGAGAACTGCTGCTTTACTATGAAACTGATGAAGGAAGGGATGAAAATTTAAGGTGGATATTGATTGATCAGAGGAGGATCATTTCTGAGATGATGTCATGAAGTGTGAAGCAGGGGTTCACCTCTTAACACCAAGGAACCAATAGAGGACGATAAAGAAACACAGGAGAGGGCAGTAAAAAACAAACAGGTGAAAACAGCAAAGAAACACAGTAGAGTGGCATAAAGAAACACAGTACAGTGCAGTGAAAAGTTGGCAATGAGTGCAGTAAAGAAACACAGTAGAGTGCAGTAAAGAAATGCATTAGAGTGTAGTGAAGAAACACAGTCAAGTGCAGTAAAGAAATGCAGTAGAGTGCAGTAAAGAAACACAGAGTGCAGTAAAGAAATGCATTAGAGTGTAGTGAAGAAGCACAGTAGAGTGCAATAAAGGAACACAGTAGAGTGCAGTAAAGAAACAGTAGAGTGCAGTAAAGGAACACAGTGGAGTGCAGTAAAGGAACACAGTAGAGTGCAGTAAAGGAACACAGTAGAGTGCAGTAAAGAAACAGTAGAGTGCAGTAAAGGAACACAGTAGAGTGCAGTAAAGAAATGCATTAGAGTGCAGTGAAGAAACACAGTAGAATGTAGTGAAGAAGCACAGTAGAGTGCAGTAAAGGAACACAGTAGAGTGCAGTAAAGAAACAGTAGAGTGCAGTAAAGGAACACAGTAGAGTGCAGTAAAGGAACAGCAGAGTGCAGTAAAGGAACACAGTAGAGTGCAGTAAAGAAATGTATTAAAGTGCAGTAAAGGAACACAGTAGAGTGCAGCACAGGAACAGTAGAGTACAGTAAAGGAACGCAGTAGAGTGCAGTAAAGGAACAGTGGAGTGCAGTAAAGGAACACAGTAGAGTGCAGTAAAGGAACAGTAGAGTGCAGTAAAGGAACACAGTGGAGTGCAGTAAAGGAACAGTAGAGTGCAGTAAAGGAACACAGTAGAGTACAGTAAAGGAACAGTAGAGTGCAGTAAAGGAACACAGTAGAGTGCAGTAAAGGAACAGTAGAGTGCAGTAAAGGAACACAGTAGAGTGCAGTAAAGGAACAGTAGAGTGCAGTAAAAGAACACAGTAGAGTACAGTAAAGGAACAGTGGAGTGCAGTAAAGGAACAGTAGAGTGCAGTAAAGGAACACAGTGGAGTACAGTAAAGGAACACAGTAGAGTACAGTAAAGGAACAGTGGAGTGCAGTAAAGGAACACAGTGGAGTGCAGTAAAGGAACAGTAGAGCGCAGTAAAGGAACAGTGGAGTGCAACACAGGAACACAGTAGAGTGCAGTAAAGGAACACAGTAGAGTGCAGTAAAGGAACAGTAGAGTGCAGTAAAGGAACACAGTAGAGTGCAGTAAAGGAACAGTGGAGTGCAGTAAAGGAACACAGTAGAGTGCAGTAAAGGAACACAGTAGAGTGCAGTAAAGGAACACAGTAGAGTGCAGTAAAGGAACAGTGGAGTGCAGTAAAGGAACACAGTGGAGTGTAGTAAAGGAACAGTAGAGTGCAGTAAAGGAACACAGTGGAGTGCAGTAAAGGAACACAGTAGAGTGCAGTAAAGGAACAGTAGAGTGCAGTAAAGGAACACAGTAGAGTACAGTAAAGGAACAGTGGAGTGCAGTAAAGGAACACAGTGGAGTGCAGTAAAGGAACACAGTAGAGTACAGTAAAGGAACAGTGGAGTGCAGTAAAGGAACACAGTAGAGTGCAGTAAAGGAACAGTGGAGTGCAACACAGGAACACAGTAGAGTGCAGTAAAGGAACACAGTAGAGTGCAGTAAAGGAACACAGTAGAGTGCAGTAAAGGAACAGTAGAGCGCAGTAAAGGAACAGTGGAGTGCAACACAGGAACACAGTAGAGTGCAGTAAAGGAACACAGTAGAGTACAGTAAAGGAACAGTGGAGTGCAGTAAAGGAACACAGTAGAGTGCAGTAAAGGAACACAGTGGAGTGCAGTAAAGGAACAGTAGAGTGCAGTAAAGGAACACAGTAGAGTGCAGTAAAGAAATGCATTAGAGTGTAGTGAAGAAACACAGTAGAATGTAGTGAAGAAGCACAGTAGAGTGCAGTAAAGGAACACAGTAGAGTGCAGTAAAGGAACACAATAGAGTGCAGTAAAGGAACACAATAGAGTGCAGTAAAGAAACAGTAGAGTGCAGTGAAGGAACACAGTAGAGTGCAGTAAAGGAACAGTAGAGTGCAGTAAAGAAACAGTAGAGTGCAGGAAAGGAACACAGTAGAGTGCAGTAAAGGAAAACAGTAGAGTGCAGTAAAGGAACACAGTAGAGTGCAGTAAAGAAACAGTAGAGTGCAGTAAAGGAACACAGTAGAGTGCAGTAAAGAAACGGTAGAGTGCAGTAAAGGAACACAGTAGAGTGCAGTAAAGGAACACAGTAGAGTACAGTAAAGGAACAGCAGAGTGCAGTAAAGGAACACAGTGGAGTGCAGTAAAGGAACACAGTAGAGTACAGTAAAGGAACAGTGGAGTGCAGTAAAGGAACACAGTAGAGTGCAGTAAAGAAACAGTAGAGTGCAGTAAAGGAACACAGTAGAGTGCAGTAAAGAAACAGTAGAGTGCAGTAAAGGAACACAGTAGAGTGCAGCACAGGAACACAGTGGAGTGCAGTAAAGGAACACAGTAGAGTGCAGTAAAGGAACACAGTAGAGTGCAGTAAAGAAACAGTAGAGTGCAGTAAAGGAACACAGTAGAGTGCAGCACAGGAACACAGTAGAGTGCAGTAAAGGAACACAGTAGAGTGCAGTAAAGGAACAGTGGAGTGCAGTAAAGGAACACAGTAGAGTGCAGTAAAGGAACACAGTAGAGTGCAGTAAAGAAACAGAGTGCAGTAAAGGAACACAGTAGAGTGTAGTAAAGAAATACATTAGAGTGTAGTGAAGAAACACAGTAGAGTGCAGCAAAAAAAACAAGCCCTGAGTGAAGGATTAAGGAACAAACATGTCACCTGCAGGTGGAGTGTGTGATGGAGCTGCTGTAATAATGTGCTCAGTGTTTCTACTTTGTTCCACTGTTCATGTTTATAGTTTTTCTGCTTCATTGGTTCAGGCTTCACACTGTGTGTGTGTGTGTGTGTGTGTGTGTGTGTGTGTGTATGTGTGTAGTCTGCAGTCAGTCAGGACATGAGCTCATAGACAAACAGCAGCAGAAACAACCAGCCTCTATTCCACCTAAACACCACCACGGCCCTCTGCAGTGCTGGGGCCCCTGACGAGTCTGGGGGGTCCTACAGTAAAACAAGAACTGGTCCAGTCACACTGTTAGGTTATGATTTGTTTCCATTCAGCCTCAGTTTGTGTCTCATGTGTAATGAGTACATCAGAAGGTTGTTTAACAACATTTATCACAATCGTTCAAGTTTGAGACAAAGACCGTAAAGCAGAGCACTGTGGAGGCATTTTCAGTGTGGGACTTTCTGTTTAAGCAGCTGTCACGTCAATATTGATTTTGAACAAACTAGTTGGTATGTTAGGTATTCGTGAAAAGAAAGTCAGTTTGCTGACACTCATCTCTGCACGTTGTAGTCTATTGTTGAGAGGTTCCATTTGTAACTTGGTCTGGTGATGTCAGGCTGTCATGACCCTCCACCTCAAACTGAATGTTTAACGTCAACCAAACTGACAGAAATCCAACCAAAATCTAAAGTTAAGGAAAACCAGTTCAGGTCACTACCATGATATTCTGCAGCTGAAGGAAATAGACCCCACAACCCCTGTGTGTGTGTGTGTGTGTGTGTGTGTGTGTGTGTGTGTGAATAAGGTTATTGTTAGTGCAGAGCTGAGTGGACTTAAACAGCTCAGATCAGCTCACAAACACAACGAAACAAATCCTCCGAAGAATCCCTCACACACTTTCACTCCCTGTTTCCACAGCTGTCAATCACTGTCATTGTTGCACAGGATTTAACCTCTGACTGGTCAAGGTCACAAGATTTAAACACACACACACACACACACACACACACACACACACACACTTGTATGACTTTTCTGTGAGTAATCAGCTCAACCTGCAGCTCCTCTCAGCTTTATGGTGAGTTTCAGCTCATTGTTTATCTGTTCAGCCACAACTTTACTTTTCTGGTTCACTCTCAGCACCCTCATAGTGTTGTTTTCAGAGAAGACGCTGTAAAAAGACACTGAACTTCACCTGCTCAGCAGCAAACAGCAAACTGACACAGTTAAAGACTGTCAAGTTCAACATGATGAGGTTTTTATCAGCTGTTATGTTCAGTCCCAGCAGGATTTCACCGCCTTTTTTGGGATTGTTGTGGCCTAAAATGTCATCAAGGCATTTTTGTTGGTAAACGTGAGACATTTGTGTCGCACATGCATCTTCACAACTACAAACAAGGAAGTGAGTTTGGTGACATCATGCGGACGAGACGATGTGATGACTTGTCAAATTTGCAGAAAAGTTGCGGTGACTGGACAAAATACAAGTTTGCACAGAAATTTAGCATAGCGTTAGTTCAGGCAGGACACAATGTCAAGCTCAGCTCACACCCCGGCTATATCAGCTGATCTCAAGCAGCTAAATCAACTGATCTATCAGCTGACTGATGGAAGGGAGTCAGCTGATAGATCACACCATTCCTTTCTATGCAACCAATTGGCAAATCTCATTCAGGGCGTATTCCTGATGGCGTATTCCTTGTCATTAATGCTGCTCTGTTCTGTTCCAGGGGGTCTTTGCTGCTGCTCTCTCTGCCTCAGGCTTTCCATGTAGGCGCATGGAAGGGCAGGGAGTTGTGCTCTCTCTGCCTCAGGCTTTCCATGTTTGAAGGTGGAAGGACAGAGAAGTGTGCTCTCTCTCTACCTTAGCCTTTCCACGTAGGCACGTGGAAGGGCAGAGAGGTGTGCTCTCTCTGCCTTAGGCTTTCTGCATAGGCCCGAGGAAAAGGCAGAGAGGCCCCAGAACAGAGCCATACCACCAAATATAATACTGCAAATAGAAATAACATTTTCTTTAACTTAAGTGGTCCTGACTGAATTCACAGCTGCCAGATAAATTAGCATTAATTGTTGCAATCGACACATCAGAAATTAACCCTGCACTAAATCTCGCCCCTGCACGCAGACTGGCCAATCAAGACGTAGCATCAGGCTGGCTCAGACCAGGGTCCGACACCAACACAGCTGTGCTCCATTGACTCTAATGCAGTTTTTTCAGATTTCCTTCATTTTCAGGCTGGTTTTGTGGATTTGGAGCTAAATGTTGTGTCTGGGGCACGTCGTGTATTAATGATACTCGTTACCTGGAGAGGTTGGAAAAAGATGTACGTTTCTTCCCTGTTCCAAAACCAAAATCAAACCCTGAAAAGTGTAGGGTTAGCTAGCTAGCTACTGAAGATATAGCCTACTGAATGTATACACATGCTGCTTTTGCTTTTAATGATTATAACAGTGAACCAAGTCAGACACTGCTGTACAGGAACCAGTGAAGGGAAGCAGGGAAACGTTGCTGATATTCAACCAGCTGTGGTTCAATATCAGCAAAGTTTCCCTTTATATTCTTTGTCTTATGTGGCGATCAGCAGTGATGTGGTGGTTCACTTTTACACTGTGATCTGTAGCCTACAGTTGGGCTTTAGCTTCTAACTATCTTCGTCTTTTTAACCTGTTGTTGCTGCTGAGTCAGTTTGACATCCTGGATATATCCTTCAAACACAGACTATAGACCCCTCTGTCTGCTTTTCTCTGGAATCACTCTTTCATTTTTCCAAAAATATGATAATATATCTTCAGGGAGTGCAGTTAGTTAGAGTGTGGGCTCCATGCTTACTCTGGCAGCTTGCTGGAGCATCACAGAGCTTAGCAAAAGGTCAATTGCTGAAGGGGCTGACTGATGTCTTTTTTCCTTTCTTCAATAATAACTATTTTAACAAAGATAAAAACCATGTAAAAAGGAACTTGTTCCTATATAAATCTGCTCACACTTTAATGGTGAGCCTCCAGTTTCTTTTACCAATGACTGCTGATGTCTTCTGTTTTTCTGTCTCTTCAGCTGTCAGTCTGGTTCAACTGTTGTGCAGCACTTTATTCTCCATTTATGAACCAAAACTTTCATACTTAGTAACATTTTTTTTGTAATGATGACAACCTAAAAGCATCATAGACTCATTTTTTCTGCTGACAAAATCGTCACTTATTTAAAGTTAGTTTCAGAAGTTCTTCCAGCTCTGCAGTCAGGAGCTACTTTTAGCTTCAAAATGTTTGGTGAATGTCGTCCTCTGAAACCCAAACCAGGGTTGCATCATCAGCCTGACATCCTCTAATGTTCTGTTATGAAACTGTTCAGCAGCAGCAGCAGCAGGAGAAGAAGAAGCTCTCTGCTCATACCAAGAAAAAGGCCAAAAAAGAAGAATAGAAGAAAGTGAAGGAGTGAAAGAGAGAGAGAGAAAGACTCCTGTACTAATACTCTGTCTCTCCCAGTGTGGACTGATGGACCAGATCCCTGCTAAACATTTTGTTTGGAGTGGAGCCCAGTCCTGCACACTGCTTTCAATTATCTCTCTACCTCCCTCTCTCCCGCTCTGTCTCACTTTCTGCTCAGACACACTGTTGCTCGCTCGCTCACACACACTCAGGAGTGTTTGGGAAAAAAACAAGAGTGCGGAGCAAGAGGGGGAAGCGTCTGGTCGTTTTCTTCTTCCTTCCTTCCCTCCTTTCTTTCCTGCGACGCTCGTTTTCACTCCACCACAGAGAGAGGGAGGCGGGTGAGGGAGAGTTAGAGAGGTTTGGGGAATTCGGACGATGCAACACGCTCAGAAACTCTGACTGCAACGCTCAACATGCTGCAGCCTCGGCTCTCCTTTTTTCTGTCCTCTGTCCTCATCGTCTTCGTCTCTTCTCTGCCAGCTGATGGACAGACAGTCTCAGGAGGAGCAGGAGGAGCAGGGGGAGGGGTGGAGAGGATCCAGGTGATGTTCACACCCACCATCTGCAAGGTGCGCTGCAGCCAGGACAGATGTGTCAACTACTGCGAGCGAGGCAACGTGACCACGCTGTACAGCAGCAGTGAGGGTGGAGGAGGAGGTGTAGGAGGAGGAGGAAGGAGAGACAGCTCCCATGGACCGGGCTTCAGAGTCTGTAAGTTGAACTTTTTACCATCCACTCTCTCTGTCTGTGTAGCTGCGGTGTTTTCATGTGACTCTCAGGTGGTGTATCCAGGTAGTATTGTGATGGGGAGGTTGTGCACATGATTAAATCTGAAATCTATGAGTGTGACATAAAGCTGGAAGAGACAAACTCTCAGTTTTGTTCTATTAAATCATATTTGAAATAAACCCCTTTAAGATATCAGCTGATATTTAATGCAAACTCCAATATGTACAATATATGTATTAAAAATTAAAGAGCTGGAGAGTTTTAGACATAGTAGTTCTGTGCAGGAATGTGCAGAAGTTCATAGTATGAAGTAGGGGTGGGAATCACCAGAGGACCCATGATATGATATTATCATGATACTTAGGTCACAATACGATATTATCGCAATTTATTACCTGTTTTATCCAACTGCAAATTATTTCCACAAAGGAAAACTTTGTCAACATCAGTTTTACCTCATAAGATAAAGTTTTAAGTCTGTTAATCGACTTTAATCATTATAATCGCAGTGAAATATGATGCAAAGCAGACAGACTGACTAACACTGTCATAACACCTGTCAGAAATGCTGCATACACCTGACAAACTGAGCTGTGGGCAGATTTAACTCCCTCGGAGAGGACAGATTAAGCTCATGAGCGAAACACTTTACATGCAGGTATCCTGCTAGCGTTGTCTGTTCCGTTCTTGTGCTGCATTTTGCAGGATGTCTGCAGTGTTTGCTCTGGTGTGACTTTCGTGACTTTCGTCAGATAATGTGCCATTATAGTCACATATGAACTGACCTTGAAGTCAAGGCATCACAGGTTGACGCCACCCTTCCTGCTGCACTCAAAGATTCCTCAGCTTTATGCTTCCCTTCTCTGTAGAGCTTGGGTAAGGCTGTATCGGTGGAAAAACGATGCAACGGAATCACATACCTGGGTCACATGTTCTTGGCATGTAACAAAAGCCTTGGTTTTCAACAGCGCTGTAAGGATGCAGATCTTTGCAGATGAAGTAGGTGGTGGACTGTGTTATTTTCTTAGCTCTCTCAGAGTTTGATGCTAGTTTTGTCGTGCTAAGTGTGTCTTGTGTTGGTTGATTTTTCGGCAGAGCGAGTTTAGTATTAGCTTGGCCAATAGCGGCTAAAACTATCTCTGGATAGTGGTGTGTCTTTACAGCTGAGAGGTTGCTTATCTATTAGCTGAATCCTGCCTCAGAGACAGCACTTCTCTAACAGGCTTTCACATGTACAGACTCAAGCTGGGGCAGTGACAGACTATGTCCTACAACTACTAGAATGCACTGTGCTGCACCAGACCAATAAATGCTCCCACTGGTGGGTGACATAATGCAAACATGACTATTTGAAACAATGGCGGATGGCTGGAAAGAAACAACCTTGATCTCTTACAGTTAAACAGTTAACTAAAATTTCTTCCTGTTAACATTTGATATGCAACCCTGTAACAGAATCTAGGTTTATATTTGATCAGTGCTGCCTAGTTTTACCGTTTGATTTATATTTTCTGTTTCCATACTGTTTTTCGCTGAGCAGAAAACAGTATGGCACCCACTCCCTGTTCACAAACTGTCACTACTACAGATAAACATGGCACTAAAATATGTTTCTAAAAACTTTTTAAGTAGGCGATAGGCAGTGCAGTAACATAATATTGATATATAAGTTTACCACAGTTCATTCACACATACTACCCACAATGTTTTGATACAAAGCTAGTTGAAAGTCGGCAAAGTACCCTTTTAAGGAGAAAACGTAAGGTGTTTTGTGGTAAGCTGAAGACCACAGAAATCTCAATTTATGAGGTCACATGTGTAATGTGTGAAGCTGCTCCAGCTGCGATCATGTGACCTGCAGCTGTTTGATGGTTGGCCCGAGCTCAACATCTGAAGCAGAGCCAGTGAATAGTTGAGTTGTCTGAACTGATCGCAGGTCAGATTTATTTTGACTCATCTTCTTTCATTTCTGTAAAAATCAGCTGGTGGAGACTTGAAACAGAAAGGAGATCCATCCCGGTCAACATGTATTCAGCTCAAATTAAGATGAGTTGCACATTTTATAATTGTGCATAAAATAAACCTCCCAGGAGAAGCTGTAAACTGAAGAAAATACCTCATCTCATTGTGTCCTCTTCTCCTTCTGCAGTGGTTTAATGGCACCGCCTGCAGATTTAGCTCCACCAGCTATTCTTCTCCATCAACTAGAAGAGTGCATTCATTTGTGCTTTTCTTTGTCATTGATTTTCTGGTTACTTGGTGTAAAACTTTGTGCTGCATTTGAATGTGAAATTGGACTAAAGAGAAACAGAGAGGAGCAGGAGAGGGAGGAGGAACACCACTGACATATGGCTTTCATTTATCATTAACTTAACCCCCTTCTCACACACACACACTCTGCAGCAGAGGACAGGGAGGAGGTGATGACATCATAGGGTCAGAAGGTCAATCCCCTGGTCCCCCGTCAGCCTCTTATTTTTCTTTCTATGAATTAACTTTATTGGCACATCTTTACCTGCTGATGCATGTTGACACAACCTGTCCTCCATCTGCTGGGAAATCCCAAATCATTTCTGTTTTAATTCCACTGTGAAATCACTCCTGCGACTCACCATTTCTTCTTTGGCACTGTCTCTTCTCCTCCTCCTCTGTTACTTATTCTTTTCAATCATGACCTCCATTTCCCGTTTTCCTCTCTTTCATTCGCTAAATCCCTCTGTTTTTTTAGCAACCAATGGAGACCTTTCCAGCAGCATTTAGGCCACGAGACATGGGTGTTTTTTAGCAACCCATTGCTGCATTTCAAGCAGCTCTGTGCCACTGAACATAAATGTTTTTTACCGACCTGTAGCCACCTTTCCACTGGCTTTTGTGACGCAGAATGTGGATGATTTTTAGCGACCCCTAGCTGTGTTTCTAGCAGTGTTTTAGTCACCAAACATGGGTGTTTTTCAGCTACCTGCCGCAACCTTTCCAGTGGCATTTGTATCAGTGAATGTGGGTGTTTTTTTGTGACCAGTGGCCACATAGTGTTAGTGTTTTTGGGCACCCTCATTTGCAGCAGCATTTGTACAACTGAACATTGTTATTTTTTAGCGAACAGTGGCCGTCTTTCCACCGGCTTTTGTGCCACCGAAGGTTGATGATTTTTTTGTGACCCTGCCGCTGAAAGTGGATGGTTTTTGGGTGGCAAGCCGCTGCATTTCTAGTGACGTTTGTGCCACTGAACATAAGTGTTTTTTAGTGACCTGTCACTGCGTTTCAAGCGGCCCTTGTACCCCTGAACATGAGTGTTTTTTTTAGTGACCTGTAGCTACATTTCCAGTAGCGTTTTTGCTACCAAACATGGGTGTTTTTCAGCGACGCATCACCTGTTGTTTTGTGGCTGCATAGTGTTGGTGTTCTTTTGGCACCCATCGCCACCCTTCTAGCAGCTTTGGGTCACCAAATGTGGGTGTTTCTTTGTGACTGGTGGAAGCATAGTGTTAGTGTTTTTGGGCATCCATCTCCTCATTTGCAGGGGATGTTTGTGCTACTAAACATGGGTGTTTTAAAGCGAACTGTGGCCACGTTTCCACTGGCTTTTGTGCCATCGAACTTGGATGATTTGCAGCTACCCGTTGCTGCATTTCCAGTGGCGTTTGTGCTGCTGATTTTGGGTGTTTTTTGGGTGATCAATGGTCACATTTTTAGCGGCATTTGTGCCACTGAAGGTAAGTGTTTGTTAGTGACCAGTGGCCGCCTTTCCAGCTGCATTTGTACCACTGAATATGGGTGTTTTTTAGAAAGCTGTCAAGTTTCAAGCACCTTCTGTGCCACCAAATGTAAGTATTTATAAGCAATTTGTCGACTTATGTGGATGTTTTTTCTCCTGTCACCGAGTTTTCAGTGGATTTTGTGCCAGCGAACAAGGGTTTTGTTGTTTTGTTTTTAGCAACCCGATGCTGCAGAGCAAAGATATATACAGCCTGCTAGCATGACTGTAGCCTGGTTGTACTAACAACGTCTTCAATTAAAAAATTTCACCAACTCTGTGGCTCTGCTTTTTAGCTTCTTGTACCTTCTCAGAAGGGTTTCTGTAGGTTGAATTTTATACCTTCTAAAACCTGTTTAATACCAGTTTAATATCTGTTTCACAATCGTTTTGTCATTTTAGATGGAAAACCAGTCGGCCAGTATAGCATAGTTTGTCTGCACTCCCCAGCAGTGTGTAACTCTAATTTTTAATCATATAATTAGTTACATTAATGCAGTCTAGATCCCATTTAGCATTATTTGTTTATTTAACTTTTGCTAATGCTTCCTAGCTGCAGAAGTAAACAGTAGGTACAATGTTTAACTGAAATGGGCTCCTACAATCAACCGACACAACAACCCTACTGTAAGTTTAGATGTGTTGAACATCTCTTGACAAAAACATTTCATAACCAACATTACTGCTCACAGCAGCCAAGAGAAAAGAAAGATGTTTGTTCATTACATTTAAGACTCTTTGATACCTTCTAAGGGCTGAACATATCCTGCTGGTTGTGGTTTTGCAGCTTTGCTTTTGTTTTCATCAAACTGGCTCTGATAAAATGTCAGATGTTGCAGTGTGAGCCATAGAGTTGTCAGATCAGAACAAATCATTCCACAGTTTGACGTGTTTCTTTCTGTGTATTCTTTCTTTCTTTTCATAAATGTTTATATAATTTCATCCCTTTAATCTCTCCTTGTTTATGCCTGAACACTCCTTTTTTCCATCCGTCTGTTTTTGTCTATTTTGCCACAGTTATCTCCAAAAAAACCTCCTACCAATTCTGTGTGTGTGTGTGTGTGTGTGTGTGTGTGTGTGTGTGTGTTGATGGAGTCCATCTGTGGGGCGATGTCCAGGATAATAATTAGGTCACAGTGTTTACACCAACACACACATGCAGAATCTCAGTGTGTGTTGAAAAACTTGTAAACAAATATTTTGCACACAAGATGACACGCACACACACTTGGAAAAGGGTGTGGACATGAACTCACACACACACACACACACACACATAGTTGGGCACATGCAAACACTTTAACAATAGCCAGCAGAGACAGATTAACACATATAATACCAGGAAGAGGAGCTCAGATCCTCCACTTAGTATAAAGCACCAATACTACAATTTTGAACTACTTAAAGACTTACTTCAGTATTTTTCAACCTGGACCCAGTTTCTCCATGTTTTTGGGTCTAAGTGATTGATGGGAACAACATTTTTTGACATTGGATCAGTATTGAGATAGAGTGCTGCAGCCAGCAACCACGTGAACAGGCTGCAGTGTAACCACTCGGGTTGTGTTTGCACCGTCGGTGTACGTCCACTAAAAGTGTTTTTGCCACTGACATGCTGAGATTGTTATTATGAGTGTCTGTAGGGATCCTTTCCATAAAATGTCAGAGATAAACCTTTTTGTTTAAGAGTGGGATCCTTTTTCTTTCACCAGAAATCAGCACTGACATTGCCATTGCTAAACACACCAAAGTCCTTGTAAATAGACAGTAATTTAAGCGTGTATAGAGCCAGCATATTTTCACATCTAACTGGGTAAATTAAGCTTTTATTCCAATCAGACAAACCAAGACAGCTTTTGTGAGTGTTTAAGTGTTTCTGGTGACTTTGAATGCAGTGTGTTTTACAATTATAAAATTACTGTTTATTTAAATGGAGTCTGGTGTGGTTGCCGATGGCACTTTCGGGGCTGGTACTGTTCAAAGAAAAAGGATCTAATGCTTTATCCAAACAGTGTTAGATTGTTTAGCCACTGGTGAAAATGCTGTGAGTACCCAAGGACCTGTAGTTCTTGAGGTTGTAAATCCTTGTGTGATAACACTATAGCACAACAGGCTAATGGTGCTGAGTAACGTTAGTGCTGCTATAAGTCTTGAAACGTGTATTAGAGTAAATAAAACATGCTAGTCTATAACATCATGACATTCATGGCTGTAGGGTACTGATGTTATGCGAATTTCAATTAATCACATCTATTGTAAATGTAATGGTGTCTCTAATGTGGGTTTAAATACCGCACTTTGCAGAATTTACAGGCTGGAGGAAAGGAGTGTTTTCCCTCTCGTCATCTCCGCCCTCACCACGCCCCCTAACTATGACCAGACAACAACTGTATTTATTATCACTGTTAATCATAGCTGCAAATGAACTGTGCAACCATGCTAGCAGCTAGCGTTAGAGTTATCTCCACCCTCTCGTCCAATTATGGTCACTTGTGGCTCCAGGAAACTAAGATAGTTGTGGCCAGGATGCCAAACTGAAGGTTTTAGAACAGGAGTCCAGAAACCAGTGGGTGACATCATAGTGGCTACGTCCATTATTTTATCCAGTCTATGGTGTGGATGTATCAAGAGACCTGGATACAGCATTGTTGGAGGTGGGCTCCTGTTCATTCCTATAAAAGCTGCTCAGTGGCACATGAAGCCAAAAAGCTTGTGAAAAATGGGTCCAATATTTACTTCAGTGACTATGGGGCAAAGGAAACAGTCTTAATCTGCACTCACGTTCACTTTTCTCATTGGAATGAATGGACTCAGGGCCGCAGCTAGTCACCTAAAGGGGCAGGGCAGTGGCGGAACCCACATGACATAGAAACAGGAGATAAATCTAAAGTGGGCCGTCTCCATTTATCAACTGTCTCTGGTTCCACTTTTGACCACTATGTAAAATTGGCTTCAAAGCCCAGCGCTCTTCCTTGGGGCTTGGAGGAAATGCAGTTTTGGCCTGTCTTTCAGCCCCAGAGGTAATAATCTGAGCCTGTCAGTGGCAAAAACAAACTATTTTCATATAATTTACTGTGCAAACATACCATCGCAGTTTGTTTTGTTGCTGCCAGCTGCTGCCCTTTTGCTCAATACAGGAACAATTTCAAAAACTGTTGCTCCCACTAGACACAAAACCATGTGAACATACAGTCTAGGTAAAACAAAATACTGATGTGACCCTTTGAAATCAAACCTTTGCATCACCAAATGAATAATAATCACAGTATATCTACATGTATGTAGTATTTCTAACTGGTTGTTGAGCTGCTGATAGAGATCACAGCAAGAGAAGAACCCCGTGTCAAAGAGGCAGGCTTCCTTCCTGCCACGCAGACTTCTGGGTATTATCGGCTCATTAGTAGCAGCTTCAACAGCAGCTGAACTCTGGGTAACAATACACCAACATCCTGTAGCACGCACTCAAACAGGAAGTAGGAAAGTGGCTGGCTGGCTCTACTGGCGCTCCCGTCCACTCTCACCTCCATCGCATCAGGGCAGCAGGCTTTGTTTTACATCCATACATCACCTGACCTCACCCAGTGGTCTCCTAGCAACAGAGAGGGGAGGAGCCACACCCACCACTTCTACCAGAAAGCATCTATGTAACAACCGGAGAGTAAACAGTAGAGAGTGTTGCGAAACAGACAGCGAGTGTTTCCAGGCCAACAGTAAACATGATGGATGTGTGTTAGTGTTGCCCTTAGACCTGTGTGTGTGTGTGTGTGTGTGTGTGTGTGTGTGTGTGTGTGTGTGTGTTTACGCCTGGTACTAACTGGTAAGAATGTGAATTTTGATTTTAGCATTTGACTGTGAGCATGTTAACCTTTAGCGCCCGACTGACACACTTTATTGAAAATTAGATCTAAAAGTTGCTACAACACTTCGGTACAGTATTTGAGTAAATGACCAGGCTCCCTGGTGAAAGTCCCATCTAGCACCCCTCCCACAGCTGGCAGAGCGTCATACCTCCGTGAAAGGTGCCTTTTTGTTCTGGTGTCTGATGCCAAAATCACTGACAAAGTGGCAGTATTTGATGAGTTGAGAATGAGAACGGCTGGTCCCCCTCAGTGTTTAGAACTGTGCATTTGAGCTCTACTCCTGATAAAAAACAGAGGACTTATATTTCAATGAACTGCTAGGATGTGACTCAAAGATGCAACAATGCCTCTGGAAAAGAAAGTGGGAGCATCTTTGAAAGTATCTGCATAAAACAGAAAGAAGAAGGAGCAACTATGCACGGTTGAAGCAGGACGTACAGTACCATGACATTTCCACCATATATTTATGCAGAAAAGGAATAAATCAGTGCATACAAATTCACCAGAATGACTCAAACATATAAACCATTAAACAAAGATGTCTGTCTTTGTTGTGTCTCCTGCAGTCCTCTGTCCTCTGCTCTGTAAGAACGGAGGCATCTGCCTGCAGAAGGACCGCTGTCTCTGCCCGCCAAACTTCACTGGGAAGTTTTGCCAAATCCCTGTTGCCCCCACAGCCGTCGATGCAGCTGCAGCTGCAGCTGCATCTGCATCTGCATCTGCATCCGCCTCCTCCACCTCCACCAATGAGATCGTCAAACCTGTGCCGCTCTCTGCCATGGCAGCCAATCAGGAGCTGACCCAGTCTGAGTTCCTGCTGCCGCTGGGACAACACCAGGAGACGGGAAGGGCTGGTGGTGAGTCTGAACTCCGGCTCAAATGTTCCTGTGGTTGTTTGGATTGAAACACAGAGAAACTTGAACATGAAAAGGGTTTTTTCTTTGTTTATTTAACAGCGAAAAAGTGTCATCAATCTGAACGTCTGATGCACAGAAAGAAAATCAACTGTTATTTTATTAAGCAAAATCTCAGTGCTGTGGTAGTGTCTGAAACATTATTATCATGTTAAAAGTTTGTGTGTGTGTGTGTGTGTCTGTATGTGCATGCAGCTCCCGGCCCATCCATGGTGAAGGTCAGAGTGCAGCACCCCCCTGAGGCCAGCGTGAAGATCCACCAAGTGCGGAAGGTAATGAAAACAAACAGCACTGAAGTTTTACTTTGACAGTGTTTCATATGGTCAGTTTTCCTCTTCTGGTTCCAGGTGTCTGGATTCAGCCCCACACTGCGGACTCTCTCCTCCTTGTCCTCGGGGTCAGCGGGGGCTCCGGCTCCGGCTCCAGCAGGTGGGGGGGTCCAGGCCCAAACAGTGAGAGGGGACGGCACCTTCACCCAGCACTCTGGGTTCAAGTACTGCTTCAGAGAGGTTAAAGACGGACAGGTGAGAAGGAGCGGGAGGACTCACATTTGGTTCCAACATCTGTTCTCTGTTCAGGAAGCCAGAGTAAAGTCAAGCCAGCGCCCCCTAGAGGCTATGAATACTGCATTTTGGTGGCATAATCCCAGCCAGAAACGCAGCGATGACTCTGTAAAAAACATTCCGTGTTTTGTGGCACTGCCCTGGCTGGAAAACCAGCAACGGGGTAATACAAAAAAAACAAACAAACAAACAAAAAAGTGCTGGAAACACAGTGATGAGGAAAAAAACCCAAAACAACCAGCACGAAATTTTCTTGAAAATATTAAGACAATGTGCAGGTAGTATTGAGGATGGCGCCAGAGAGCTGGTCCCAAAAATCATCAGTATTCATGCTTTTGGGGATTAATTCCAAATCTGGTCATTATTTTTCCAAAATATTTTGAGCTAAATATCATTCACCAAAATTAAACATATGCCAGCCAGCAAGATTCTGTCAGTGTTGGACTGAAGAACATCTCACCCAGCCAGACCTCTGTGCTGTCAGCTTGTAGTTTTGCAACATACCTGTGATAACTTTAGTGACCCTGAAAGTATTTACAAAGACTTGATGACAATCCATCAAATAGTTGTTGAGATAAATTTAGCCTGTGTTGGACCAACACTTCCATCCTCAGACTCATGCCAGAAAAAATAGTTCTGTGTCACAGAATTAAGGCTAAGCAAGGTACTAGAGATGTCTCTCTCCCTAGCAACATTTTCCACCTCCTGCTGGGGGACCCCGAGTTGTTCCCAGGTCAGATGAGATATGTGATCCTTCCAGTGTGTTCTGGGTCTGCCCTTGGGCCTCCTACTTCCTGGAAAACTTCTAATGGGAGGCACAGAGGAGGATCCTGATCAGATGCCTGAACCACTTCCACTCCCTCTTGATGCAAAGGAGCAGTGGCTCTACTCCGAGCTCCCTCCAGATGTCTGAGCTCCTCACCCTATCTCTAAGGCTGAGCCCAGACACTCTACAGAGGAAACTTATTTCAGCAGCTTAGACCTGCAACCTCATTCTTTCAGTCACTACCCAGAGCTTGTGACCATAGGTGAGGGTTGGGATATAGATGGACCAGTGAATTGAAAGCTTTGCCTTCTGGCTCAGCTCCCTCTCAACCATGACAGTCCAGTACACCGTCCGCTTTACTGCTGACATCAACTCAAACCGCCGATCCATCTCACACACCATTTCACCCTCACTCGAGAACAAGACCCAGAGATACTTGAACTCCTTTGCTTGGGGCAGAAACTCTCTCCCAACCCAGAGGAGGCAACAGAGAACCAGACTTAGACTTGGAGGTGCTGACTCTCATCCCGACCGCTTCACACTCAGCTGCAAACCGCCCCAGTGCATGCTGGAGGTCACAGTGTGATGGAGCCGACAGAACCACATCATCTGCTAAGATGCAATTCTGAGTTCCCCAAACTGGACCCCATCCTCATCCAGCTGCTCCTTGAGATTCTGTCCATGAATACCACAAACAGCATTGGTGACGAGGGACATCCTGGCGGAGGCCAACACTCACGAGAGCACATTTGACTTTATGCTGAGTGAACGGCCGAAGGACCAGATGTCTTGAAGCAACGAACTGGCTACCCTGTATCACCTCAGTACCCCTCGAAGGACTCCTCAGGAGACACAGTCGAAAGCCTTCTCCACGTGAATATCCAAAGTACCTTTAGTTTTTGAGACAAAGTGTTGACTCTCTTCAGATGGTAACAAGAATTAACACTTCAAATATGTTTTAATTAAATAAAACATGTCTGTCTGATGGCAACTGGTCTACCGGCATGTAATAAAATATACTTTTTGTTTTTAATGAGCTTAAATTAGTGAAATATCGAACAGCGTGTGTTCTTTGTGAGATAATTAAATTTTTTTATGATAGTGCAGTATGAAGCCTTTTATGGTGAAAGTAAATGAGTGATTTATAGTTTATGATCCTGTAATGAGTTGTAACTACTAACTGAAGCCTGAGAAAAACTCCTCTCTGGTTCACATTAGCTCTCTGGCTGCAGACTCTCAGCGTGTTCGCACTTCTCTGTTTTCTGATAGAAAATCCCTGCTCGGCCATATTTCATGCCGATAATGAAACGCAGCCTTAGTTTCGGCTGCTGTAACTGCTGTCGCTCAGTCCTGATGTCCAACAGACTCCTCAAACTGCAAGAAACTACTGAAGCATCGGAACTTTCCTGTTCGGCAACGTACGATGTGCATCGTCGATGTCAGTTTTTTTTTTTAGCTGTGTGCGCAGCACTGCTTTATGGGTAGTAAAGTTAGCTGGTTTGACCCAGACTGACACATCTCAGCAACTATTATTGGATGGATTGTGATAAGATGTGGTTCAGCATTCATGTTCCCCTCAAGATCAATTATAACAACTTTGGTGATCCTCTGACTTTTCATCTAGCGCCATCATCAGGTCAACATTTGAACCGGATACATGTAGAACTAATGACAATCATTTCAGCTGTCTTATCTTTAACTTTATCACTTCTAATTGTGTATATACAGTACAGTTAACGTGTTTGTGTGTGTGTGTGTGTGTGTGTGTGCAGTGCAGCTCTCCTCTACCTGGTCTGAGGAGCAAGGAAATGTGCTGCAGAGGGATCGGGAAGGCCTGGGGCATCTCTGATTGTGTCCTCTGTCCTGAGAATACAGGTACACACACACACACACACACACACACATCAAGTACAAGCAATGGTGGAAAGAAAGTACATTTACGTAAGTGCTGCACTGAGGTACAATTTTAAGGTACTTGTACTTTACTGGAGTATATCCATTTTCAAAAATCAGATAAGAATTAGTGAAATAATTATAATGATATATCTGAAACATCATATTTGAATCATCAGAATAACAGTAAAACTATGCTGAAAAATTAGTCCAATATTAAAAAATTATCAGTACTGTCACAAAAATATTAGTCAGGTTTGTGAAAAGTATCAGTAAAATATAGGAAAAAAATAGTAAAATATCTAAAAGATATGTTAGTAAAATTGTAAAATATCTATAATAATATCTGGAAAGCATCCAAAAAATATATTAGTAAAATATCCAAAAAAAATATTATTAAAGTAGCAGTAAAAATTGAAAAATATCAGATAAAAATTAGCAAAATATCCATAATTAAATTTGTAAAACATTCTTAAAATAATAATAGAATAACCTTACAATTTTAGTAAAATATCCCCATTTTTCAAAAAAAAAATAAAAAAATAAAACAGCAGAAAATTACAAATATATCTTAAAATTAAAAAGTAAAATATCAGAAAAATATCAGTAAAGTACGTTTAAAATATCAGTTAAACAAGGGAACAATATTAATAAAATATATTGTAAAAAATATTAATAAATTATCCAAAAAAAAGTAAAATAATGTAAAGAAATCTGAAAAAAAACATTAGTCAAATATCTAAAGAATTATTAGTGAACTTCTAATTGAAATACTTCTGTAGATAAGTACAATTTTCACTTTATTTCTTTTAATTCTTTTTTCTGTATTTAACTTGTTTTATTTGATGCTACTTTATACTTCTACTTCACTACATCTCAGAGGTAAATATTGTACTTTTTCCTGCACTACATTTTTCTGACAGCTTAAGTGACCTTACAGATTATTAATACAAAACATAAATCAACTAATAGATGATGATGTATTATACAGATTAATCTACCCAGCAGTATAAACGCTATTAAAATGAGCTCCAGCTTCACCAGCTGCAGCATTTAAGCGATGAAAACATGAATGCATCAATAATTCTAATCCAATAATATATGTTAGTCTGAAATGGACCATTCTGCAGAGTGAGTACTTTTACTTTTCATACTTTAAGGAATATTTTTGTTGCCAAGACTTCTAAGGTAAATTTTGAAAGCAGGACATTAACTTGTAGCAGAGTATTAAAACTGTGTGGTATTTGTACTTTTATGTAAGTTAAGAGTCTGCTGAATACAGATACCTCAAACTATCAGTACCTGAGTAAAAGTACTCTCATGCACAGGATCTAAAGTTGACTTTGTTCGAAGTGTTCAAAGTACTGACACTGTTTTCCAAAAATACCACACTGTGATACTGATGTTGAGAGATTTGACCAAAAATAACAGAGCGCTGCCAACTTCCAACACACACACACACACACACACACACACACACACAGCACAAACACTGAGACACATACTGAGATATTTCTCCTTCTCTTACTGTGAAGGTCTGATACTTTATGACTGAAATATTTTGGAAATATTCCAACAGGAGCTGCTTACATAACTATCTGACATTATCACACACACACACACACGCACACACATGCACGCATGCACACACACACACACACACACACACACACACAGTCAGTCAGTAATGATGCTTCCTCCATGTTCTTGCAGAGCTGACTAACAGTAAAGGAATGTTGCTCTGTGGGACTGTAGGACTTTAACACACACAAATCAAACATCTGCACGTGTGAGAGTGTGTGTGTGTGTGTGTGTGTGTACAGACACATAGGGAAATTGTGTTAGCTCACTTGCAGGGCGTCCAACTTCACATCAGTCTGTCAAATCAGAGAGAATGACGCAATACACCTTTAAAACCAAGCAGAGAGAGTCGAAGGAAAAAGAAAACAAGAAGCAAAGGAGAAACACACACACACACACACACTACTCTGGTGTTTCTGTTAAAACGTCTAAAAGATCAACAGAGTCTGGTCTTTGAGTTGTGTGTTTCTACAGCCTGATGTATCTTCTTCCTCAGTTGTTCTTAATAATTCACTTTATGTCACTGGATGACATGTTCCTCCATCACCATGAACACACACACACACACACACACACACACACACACACACACAGGGGTTGTCACAATACTAGAATTTCTTACTTGATACCGATACCCAGAAAAATACTCAATATTTAAACAGTAAACTTACTGTAAGATATCAATGACTACAATATTTTTAGGTTCTTTCAGACACAAATAATTGGCAGGACTGATAACCTTGGCTGCCTAGCTCGCACGTTAACGTTAGTCATCTTATTATGACTAAGCTAACCCTTAACTTAATGATAGCATAACAGACGGCTAACGTGGCTGTTGGCTGATGACCAATAATAAAACGGCTAATGGTAATGTGTGCCACAGGCCAGGTTAACATTTATGCAGTGCTGGCGCGTGGCATAGGCAGTGAAGACAGTGTATACATAAACATATATTATATAGACAGGAAGTCAGTCAGTTTTTGTTGTTATTAATTAGTATTAATTAGTAATTGATTGTTAACTATCATCATCATCAGCTCAAGGCAACAACAGCTGTCCCGCTGGTTTTGAACGAACCAACGGAACGCATGGAACACACTGTGTCGGTGAGTTTCACACGCGCACACACCCACACACAGGAAGTAGGTCAGAGGTCACAGTATCTCAGGTAGCAGAGCAGGTCGTCAACAGATCGTTGGCAGATTAATATATATATGTATATGTGTATGTATCGATAGATAGATAGGTAGATTTGTTTAACTGTTACAGTGATAAAGCACAATAGACATTTGACAATAGATTACCTATTCAGCCTTTCAGTGCAGTAAAGTATAAAGAAGTATTTTGTCCTCATAAATTGATGCTCCAAATAGCTCTCAATGACAATCAAACATTACTTTAATTTTAACTTTCATTTATCACTTTTTATTTATTACAATAACACAGTCAAATGTAGTTTCTTACAGTTGCATCCCCCATGCTGTTTTCTGTCTCAATGACCTTTGACCTCACTTTGGCTGTTCTACCTGTTGTTGTTTACATGTCTAGCAGCCAACATTGTGATATGTTGTTCCATTTACAGCACTGGTTATCCGGATTTGGTAATCTTGGAAAATTTTTATCTGGATCAGGGTGATTTAATCCAATGTTGCTTTAAAAAATGGTATTTAAGTTGGATTAGTTGATCCTGGGTAGCAAAACATGGGATCTCAAAATCAGGATCATTCTGATCCAGATTAATGTTTGTTTTTTTCAACAAACGTGGATGTGATGTTTTTTTGGTGAGAAGCTGCCACTGAAGTTTCCTTTCAGTGTGAGAAAGTGTGTCCTTGTCCACTCATGTATCCCATATTCATATACATTTGTGTGTCTGTGTGCATGTGTGGGTGTGCGCACATATTAACTTGTGTGGTTGTGTGTGTGAATGTGTGGTTGTGTGTGTGAATGTGTGGTTGTGTGTGTGGTAATGTGTGTGTAGATGTGAATGAGTGCCTCCATCCGGGGCTGTGTGAGAATGGGCTCTGTGTGAACACCAGGGGGAGCTATAGCTGTGTGTGTAGGGCGGGGTTCATCCTCGACGCCACACATGGAATCTGCATCTGTGAGTAACACACACACAAACACACACACAAAGCCGCCGGCTTGGGAATGACATCAGGAATAATGCAGACTCCAGGTCCGAACTTCCTAAATCCATCTGAGCTCATAGTATCGCTAAAATCTGGACAACTGTTGATATTCAAAAGAAACATCTGAGCACCCAATACTGGCTGATTTATATTCAAATATAAACAAACTCTGTGAGGACCCCCCCGATTTAAAAAATGTTAAAGCTAAATACTGAGACATTTTATAGTGTAAAGATCATCTTTGCTCTGTAAAGGACAAACTCTTGTTCTGTCAGATGTGTCTGGTCCCCCTCAGCTTTGGGCGGATTTCCATTGGCCTGAGACATGTTGGGGGGTGTTTAAGAGGAAGACTGTGGAGTGACGAGGCATTTTCTGGTGTGACTTGGAGTTGGTTGATTGGGGCACAACTTTTTTAGATCCATCTGCGTCTCTGAAGGATTTTGCTCCTGATTCCATTTATCTGCTGCTGTTGATGATTTTGTCTGACAGATCGGCTTGTTTTTCCTTCCCATTCCCATTTTCTAAGAGCTGGTAAATCCTGATGATTTTTCATAACTTTTTGTCAAAGTCAATCCTAGATCAATCTCGGAGCCCATTGGCAAGCAACAAGAAAACAGCATGTTTGAAGAATAGCGACCCACCAATGTCACTGTAACTAAGTACATTTACTCATGCACATTACTTGAGTACAAAGTTGAGATTCATGTTCTTTACTTTACATTGTGTTTTACCAAAAGTCAGCAGAGTTCATGAATCTCTTTGTTCTCCTGAAGGTCAACAGACGTCTTTGTGTGAAAGTCAGTGAGTCTCGTTGTTCCATCGAAAGTCAATGGGTTCTTTGTTCTGTTCAAAGTCAGAAGAACTCTTTGTTCTGCTAAAATTCAGTGAAATATGGGTGAAGTTTGGTGCTCAGATGGGTTTTGTGAAGCCAGACTGGTGTTCTGCTTATTCCGACCGGCATTTGCTGAAGAGGAGGAGGAGGTAGAGGAGGAGGAGGAGGAGTGGGTTTGCTGCAGGATGCTGGTAATCAACGCTCTAATCAAAGCTGATTTATTAAACCTGACAACATCTTGTCTCTCTGTTGCTTCCGAACTGGCTGGAAATGCTCATGGAGGGGTGTGTATTATATATATCTATGTGTGTGTGTGTTTGGTCATTGACGGTCAGGTGTGTTTTTGTGACTTTTGTGATGGATATTTGTTGGTTTTTCTCTCCTCTTTGTCGAAATTTGTCTCCTAGAAATTACAAAATGTGCTTTATTCTCAAATTGTCAAAGTATGTAAATGGTTATCACTAAAAGTGCACTCTTTCAATATTTAACTGAGATCATGATCTTCCTCTAACTCTGACTTTGAAGTTTAACCAGGTTTGAGTTGTTTAAGGTCGATATTAAAAGAAAACTAATGTGTTCAGGGGATAGGATTTGTACAAACATTTTGCGACAAGACAAAAATACCTCAATAAATCAAAATTGTTATTCCTTTTGATTTCCCAGAAAAAACAAATGAAATTTGGTATTAACTTTAGAGAAAATAAGAACGTGCTCTGAAATAAAAGCTCCATTTAAACCAAATTACAAAAACCACTTGATTAGTAATAGATCATGTTTTGGCTTAATATATGATTTTGTGGGCACAATCTCTGCTGGAAAAGCAGTGATGTCTCCGTAACAAAGACCGCTTTTTGTGCCTAAAAAGCTGCTGGAAACACAGCAATGGCTCGGTAAAAAACGGCTGGTGTTGTTCTTTGTTGGCTCCAAAGAGTGGTCTGCAGCTTGGCAGAAGTGTTACCTCAGTATCACGCCATCCACCATCCCCTTCACTTCCTGATGACGGTCAGCTTACTTTGGAAACTTTGATATGATACATATGCAACGTGCAAATGTATCTGGAACGTACAATGCCAACATTTTCCTCTGGCGACTGTGTTGCCAAAACATTTCCTATTGATATTAATAAAAAAATGTCATAATTTTCTTTCGCAGATTTAGAGTTTTATGAATGTAATTTCTAGGAGACAGGGTTGCTCTGTCTGTCCAGGCTGGCCTGATCAAACTCTGGACTCTGACCTTTATTTGGCTGTTTGTTTGAGATTGTGCTCAGTTGTTTGTTGCTTGTCCTCTCAATGAGGAAAACTGTCCGACTGTCTGTCTGTGTCTTTTTCCTTTTTGTTTTCAAATAGCTGATTACCAGGTCCCCCGAAAGACTTGTTTCAGCTGACCTCCAGAGACTCGTGATATTTGATGATGGACCAAACATTAAAATTTGAACTGATATCAAACAGGATGTCATCTACTCTCAGCTTGATGACTTGATATTCAGACACATGCAGACCCTGGATTCTTAACTTATGTGAAAAGTTTAAACACCTTTACTTTTTGCTTCATGGACAAATTCTCTGTTTCTGTTCTTGCATCATTGTTCTTGCTCCTCATATCCAATCAAGCCACCGGGAAGTTTGTATGGCTGTGATGTCAGAGCTTGCTTGATGTGTGTCGAGTCTCCATCAGGGCTGTTTGAATGTTGACTCTAATGGAACAGCATGTACTGATTCTGCATGCAGTGCTCTACTGGTGCCTCCGGCTTGAAGTCTGTTTAAACTCCCAGACCAGCTTTGTGTCCAGTCCTTTGTGTAACGTGTCCCCTTTCCTCCTTCCATGTGTCCTCTGCAGCCCAGAGTGTGATATCAGAGGAGAAAGGTCAGTGTCACCGGGTCCTGGGTTTCGGCCAGGGTCCGTCCTCCTGCTCCTTGCCCATCCTCAGGAACATCACCAAGCAGATCTGCTGCTGCAGCCGAGTTGGCAAAGCCTGGGGACCCAACTGCCAGAGGTGTCCTTACTTTGGTTCAGGTTGGTTACCAGCGACCTGCTTCCTCTGGCTGCTAACCATTTACATGCTAATCAGCTAATAACATTAATATAACCTTTATTGAAAAGGGGAAGGATGCTCTGATTGTGGGCACATATATAACAATAGAAGCACACGCAAGTTACGGTATACATAAACAAGTCATACCACAAACAAGACAAGGACCTCAACATTAGGGTCAACATCTGTTCCAAGAAAGAACACACATTCAAGCTGCACTTAGTCAGTCAAAAGGAATTTAAATTGATTCAAAGGGATGAGCTAATTTTCTAGTTTTACAAGCTTCTGCAGATTGTTCCACTTTGTAGAGCATCATATTTAAGAGCCAGTTTCCCAGTTTCAGTTTTACCATGATGATTTTCAAAGGCCATATAGTCTAGGGACCTAGTGCAGTGTGAATTTGATCTGTAGTTAAAAAGATATGTAAGATACTCTGGTAGTTTGCAAAGATGTGCTTTGTAAACAAATATAATATAAAGCAGTGCCGCTCTCTTTTCACTGCCAACACCACCACTTAACTGTCTTATAAACAAGGATGCGTTCTTACAGCCATCCTTAGTTATGAACCTAAGAACGGAATGATAGACGGTTGTATTTAAAATGGCATCATCTGCATAGATTAATTGTACTGTTTTTAATTTTAACACCTAATTCATTTATAGAAATTGTAAATATAAGTAGTCCCAGAATATAACCTGGTGGCACACCTTTGTTAACAATCATAAAGCTGGACTGATTGCCATCAGCCACAACAGCTTGTGTTCTAACACTGTCATTTACAGGTAAATAATTTGTCATCAGTTCCAATTTGATGATCTACAATAACAAAAGCCCTATCAGTGAAAACGGGGACCGCAAGATGCCATAGCCTGCCACAATAACATATCGGTGCTAACCAGACAAAAGGTTAATTTCTTCTACAGACTGCAGATGATGTTTCTTCTGTGGAACAGTTAAAACTCCAGCAAAGAGTTATGAGAAATACTTCACTTTATTGTTGTGACTTTCTCAGTAAAATTGGCAACTTTCAGAGGTCCAGTGTGTAGGAATTAGGGGAATATATTGGCATAAACTCAACTTAATATTCATATCTATGTTTTCATTACTTTATAATAACCTGAAACTCAGAATCGTTGTGTTTTTGTTACCTTAGATTAAGCTATTCCTATCTTCAAATGCTTTGTACATGGGAGAAGCTCCAGTTGGTTGCAGTCTGCAACCTCACCACTAGATGCCACTAAGTCCCACACATGAGAACTTTAACACTGTGTTTGCGATTTTTATTTTCCAAATAAGAGCCTATCCACAAAGTTTGTGACTTTTTATCAGTTTTAGCAGCGCAGCTGTAGAGATGTTGATGTTGTGATGATGATGATGTTCTATCAGCCAGTCCAGACTGAAATATCTCATCAACTATTGGATAGATAGCCATAATATTTGGCATAGATATTCATGATCCTCAGAGGATGAATCTTACCAACTTTGGTGATCTTCTGACTTTTCCATAAGGTCAAAATTAGCCAATACTTTAATTTATGACCAAGTATGTGCAGAACTAATAACATTCAATGATTGTAATGATCAGCCTCAGTTGTTCTTTGTGTTTACTGCTGATTAGCTAATGTTCTAACACGCTAAACTAAGATAGTGAAAGTAGTGAATGTTACACGTGCATGCTCACAGTGGCAATGCTAGCATGCACGTGTAACATTCACTACTTTCACTATCTTAGTTTAGCTAATGTTCTAACACGCTAAACTAAGATAGTGAAAGTAGTGAATGTTACACGTGCATGCTAGCATTGCCACTGTGAGCATGTAAGCATTCGAGTGCAGCCTTGCAGAGCTGCTAGCATGACTGACTCTCATTTTACTTTTAATTTTTATTTTAGAATGCGTATACATGTATTAAAATCATTACACCTATTACCACATCACATCACATCACATCACACCTATTGAATTAGTGTGTAATATTGTCTAGCTGATTTTACAGCGGCCTTAAGGTACTTTAGCAGGTGTTTTATAAAGCAGCAACTGTATAAATTCATTTCTGTAACAGGAAACCAGTGTGAGCATTGGAGAACGGTCAGTTTCAATGGTCTTTTTGGGAAGACAAGACAAAGTGTTGGAGTAGTGGTATTGACTCTTCTCTGCCTCCTTCCTCCTCCAGTGGCTTTTAAGGAGATCTGTCCGGCTGGTCCTGGTTACCATTACTCAGCTTCGGCCCTGCAGTTCAACCAGAGAGTCAACGAGCACCTGGGGAGCCGAGGAGTTCAGCTGGTCACCCACAGCAACCAGGATAACCAGGGTACCTAATTTAGATCGACCTAGAACTTATTGTATGTTGGCTAAATATCACCTATATATTTAAGGTTTGGTTTAGTTTTTATGTCATTTTATGGTGGAGTTTTCATGTTTGCATGGCCCTGCAATCTTGGTAGTGGGTCGGCCTGGACTGAAATATCTCAACAACTATTGGATGGATTGGCATGAAATTTTGTACATGAATCTTATAGACATTGTGAATCCTCCTGACTTTCCATCTAGTGCTACCAGCACAATGTTTCACCTAACAGCAACAAACAGAAAGGAGCTTTTTCAGGTACCCCCTGGTTCCTGCAGAGAAAGTGATTTATTCTCCCATTAACTGATGGAGGGACATGAAACTCTCCTGAATGAATCATCAGAACAAAAGATTAACAACAGTGTTAGAAAATATCTGATTCTTTGATGAAAAGTCAAAGGCAACACATTAACAGATTGCAGAAAAGCCAAATAACTTAAAGCCTGAATGCAGCAGCGATGATAATAAAGCTGCTGCTGTGTGACAGAGTGACGGAGAGAGAAACAGAAAGAGGGGAAAAGAAGGTATAAGTTGGATTATTGCACAATGGTGATCTATGTTAATAACTGGCTCAGAGCGCTGCTTTGTCACTAATTCACCTGCCCAACCGAGACCTGTGATATTTTCAAACAAGCTTACTTGACCCGTGTGCTGTTGATCAACCTGCACATCACTAGTATTGCAGCATTTAGAGCCAACCACCAAACTGACAGATAAAAAACCTGATTCATTAGAAACAACGTGTAAATAATCTAAGCTGGTGGTCAGAACATAAACCTTTATGACTGTGACAATGTCTGCCACATTTTGCTCACACTAGCCACTAAAAGCTAACTGTCATGCAGCACAAAGAGAGGTTGTATCAACAAAACTTATGGGTGCATTGGTCTAAAGAAGGTTGTAGTTTTCTGCTCGTCAATTCTACATTTTATTTTTGTAAGGAAAAAGGTGTTATATTTCTTCTGCCAAAACTTCTGTTGAAACATTTTATTTTGAATGGATGCTTCTTTGCTTGAATTTGCACCAAGTCTTTCTTTGTCTCTTTTTCTTTGAGCTACTATACATGCAGCCTCTAAAATTCACCTTTTGACTCTATTTTTTACATGAAAGCTAAAATAGATTTATGTGTGCTCTAGTTGCAAATTAAGCACCCAGAGGACACAAACCATTCACGCATCCATTTTTTGTCCACACCTCCGTCCACCAGGTCCTGGTTCTGGGACCAGTAGCAGCGGAGCCTCCAGGTCTCAGCAGATACCCTCTTCTTCTGGAGCAAGTACTTCGCTGAGTTCTTCTTCAGGTGTCGGGTCCAGTACTGGATCAGCTGGTACCAGCATAACCCACATCAGACCCAGTCTACCCCAGCCTCAACCCAGACCCCAGCCCCACCCTCAACCTCAGCCTCGACCTCAGCCTCGGCCCCAGCCTCCATCTCAGCCTCGACCTCAGCCTCAGCCCCAACCTCCATCTCAGCCTCGACCTCAGCCTCAGCCCCAACCTCCATCTCAGCCTCGACCTCAGCCTCAGCCCCAGCCTCCATCTCAGCCTCGACCTCAGCCCCAATCTCCATCTCAGCCTCGACCTCAGCCTCGACCTCAGCCTCAGCCCCAGCCCCAGCCTCCATCTCAGCCTCGACCTCAGCCCCGGCCAGCTGACTCTTCCCCTTCCAGGCCAGTGCAGCCTGGCGGCACCGGCACCACGGCCTCCCAGGACAAACCCCAGACTCCCAGCAGACCTGGGACCCAACAGAACCAGCCCGACCCTGCCCTGTCATTCACAACACAACAAAGAACCCAGCCTCCACCCACCAGGACTCAAGGTAACAGAGGCTCCAAGAGCGAAATACTGCTTTGTTTAATAAGAGTCAGTTCTGTTACAGTGTCTTGAATGCAGTACATTTAATGACATGACCTCAGTCAGATGAGTCCCCTCTGTCTTCAGCAGGTGGTCAGTCCTCCTCGGTATCCCGGCCAGATCAGCCAGCAGCCAGAGGGGACTCTCTCCCCGCTCCTGCCCAGCCACAGAGCCCTGAGCGTGGGTCGAGTTCCAGCAGAGACCTCCCTCTGCAGAGCAGACCAGCTGTCAGCCCAACGACCCGACCAGCCCGAGTCCAGCGTGAGTACCAGCAGACTCAAAGCACAGCCTCAGACCACACAGAGTACATGTGTTTATGTATCAGTGTCTGAAGATGAGCATGCATTCAGTGGTGGCATTCAGACCACAGGTCTCCACCACAGTTCTGTTTTCCGATATTACTGAACACTGCAAAGCCGTGAGCATGCCTGAATCTGAGTTCACTTAGTGGAGACATACCAAACACACACCTGTTGTCCACATGTAAACAATTTCCACCGGAATTTGCTGCCAACTAAAATCTGACTCTGAACTAAGAATCAGACATGTAGTGGGAAAGCTTCAGCCCCAGAAGTCCCAGTTTTATGTCTTTAAATAAAAAAAATCACATCAAAGTGTTAAATTCCTGCAACAGCTTTGTTAGAAATACGAGATTGTGTTGTTAACCTTAATCAGACATCATGTTCACAAGCATTATACTAACGTAACCAAATCACAACACTGGAGGCAATTACATCATCAGTTACTGCAAAAAGAAAATTCCATAAAACGAGACAAACAATGAAACTAAAGATCCCAATAAAAAAGGCTCTGTGTGTGTGTGTGTGCGCCCACGCAGCAGTGCGAGGTGTGTGTGAGAGCAAACCAGGTGTGTGTGGGCGGGGACGCTGTGTGGACCAGCCAGGTGGAAAACACACGTGTGTGTGTGATCAGGGATACCAGCCCAACTCTCAGCGCACATACTGCCAAGGTGAGAACTATTATTAGATTATTATTGATTTTATTTGACTTTTTTCAGGGGAGGACATTTTGCCAAATTTTCTGCTATTTTACAAATAATTTTCAGATATTTGACCAGCATTCTCTGGCATTTTTTTTTAAATAATGTTTTTGACATTTTACTAAAAGTATGATAGATACTCTATGAGGGTTTTTTAAAAAAATATATTTCACTAATAATTTTCTGATATTTTACTATCTTTTCATACATTGACTGATTTTTTTTAATATTTTACTTTTTCAGTATTTTAATTTAATTTCTTCTGAGTATTTTATTCATGTTTTATGGATATGTAAATGCATTGTTTTGGTATCCTTTACTAATATTTTTGTGACATTTACTATTTGTTTTTGCACATTTTACAGATTTTTTTTAGAATATGTTGCACATTTTTTTCTGATATTTAAGTAATATTTTTCTGATATTTTAATAACATTTTTAGATACATTTTACTCATGTCAAGGGGATGTTTTCCTAATATTTTTGAGGATTTTTTACTTGTATTTTGGGAATCCTTGACAGATATCTTTGGAATATTCTACTTTTGTGTTTTTTTTAAAAAATCAGATTTTTTTACTCATTTTTTGTGAATCCTTTACTAATGTTTTTTTTTATTTTTTTATTAAAGTTCTTTTTGGATATCTTACTAATATCTTAGGGGTATTTTACTATATTTTACAGGATGGGGTTATACATAAGGTAATGCGCATTCAAGCTCAGGTTTCCGCCGGGTAGCTGATCAAATTTGTCCAAACATCTGAAACATTTCTTTTGGAGCACAAACATGTATTTATAATAATTTGATAAAGCTCCATCCATGTGAGACAGCTAGAATTATTCACTGGTGTATCATATTTTTTTAATAATGTTTTGTGTGTGTGTGTGTGTGTGTGTGTGTGTGTAGATGTGAATGAGTGTATCCAGTCTTCAGCTGTGTGTTCAGTGGGAGAGTGTATGAACACCATGGGAAGCTACAGGTGTGTGTGTCCGCCTGGATACATGAGCAGCAGCCAGCAGACTAGCTGTCAAGGTAACGGCCACTTCCTGTTGTGTCTTTATTTGTGCAGGTTGTTTGTGTTTCTTCTTCTTCTTCTAACTAAAAGACTCTGTCACTTCCTCAGACATCGATGAGTGTCTGCAGAATCCCTGCACCAACGGTCGCTGTGACAACACGCCGGGCAGCTACAAGTGTGTCTGTCGCCTTGGCTACAGGCTCATCGGCAGCATCTGCACAGGTAACCAAAAGACTCATGATTTCAAAATTCAAATGTTGATAAAAAAAAGACAGAAGTTAGAATAGTTTAATTGTTATAATAATCTAGGACCATCCTGTACAATGAGCGCTTTCACTTATGCTACATTAAGCAATAACAATTTTGTACTTTTGCTTAAGTCAAATCTTGAATTTAAGACTTATGAATTTGAGTCAAGTAAAAATAGCAATACCACTATGAGTACTTCCTCCACCCCTGACTCTAAGTATGTTTTGTTGATAATACTTTAATGTGGTATTGCTTCTTTTACTGAAGTAAAACATCGTAACAGTATTTGTTTCACCGCTGGATCAGCTGTGTCAGAAATGTGTGTGTGTGTGTGTTTCAGATATGGACGAGTGTGAGGATGCTCTGCAGTGTCCAGGTCAGGAGTGCATCAACAGTCAGGGCTCGTACCGCTGCGTGTCCTGTCAGCCCGGATACAGACTGGTCAACAGGCTCTGCACAGGTACACACACCTGTTGGTAAAATTACAACTTGCAATACCACAAAGTATAAATACTCTGGTACAAGTGAAAGAGTAATTATAGTTGCCAGATAAATGTTGTACAGTTAAAAGTACTAGGTATTTTTCTAATGTTTTACAGATAATATTTGGGGTACTTAACTTTTTGTCTAATATTTACTAATATTTATCCACTTTTTTGTTAATGTCTTTTCAAAAGCTTACTCATAATTTTGGGATTCTTTACCAGTATTATTTGGATGATATTTTAAATTTCAAATACCAGGAATATGTAACTTGTGTTGAGTGCAAAGAGGCGAATACAACGTATTTGAATGTCAGATTTCTGATGTATATTAAACTGAAAATACAAAAAAATTATGACTTGTCAGTTTATTTATTTATTATCTTATATGTCAGAGTGACACTAGTGAGGGTTTTATTACCACACAGCACACTTTACTTTATCACAACCAGTGTCAGTGATTTGAGACTATCAGATTTATTGATTTAATGAATGAAATCTGAGTCTCATCATTCTGTCATGATGCATATTTGCAGACATCGACGAATGTCGCCAGGCTCCCTGCTCCAATGGTCGCTGTGAAAACACACCAGGAAGCTACCGCTGTGTCTGTCGTCATGGTTACAAGCTCCAGAACAACACCTGCACAGGTATAGTGAGGAAAGGGTGAAAGAAGTACTCAGACTAAACAAATGAGATATATCATGTTCATTTTTGCATATTTTACTGATTATTTTTTTATTACAATTTTATACTTAAAATTCTCAACTTTTTGGCTCATGTTTTTGCGTATTTTGGTAATATTTTTCAGATAATTTACAAATATTTTTCTGCATATTTTACTGATATTTTTCATATACTTTTCAAACATTTTTCTGATATTTTCACATTTTTTACAGATAATTTTTCTTATTTTTTGATTTTTCTTTCCTTTTTTTTTAGTAGTGTTTTATGCTTCTGGTCTTTTTGACAAGCTAACTGGCTGTTGCTTCATATTTAGAGTGACATCAATCTGAACATTGTCAAATGTGAAACTCTTCCCTTAATGAAATATTAGCGTGTGTGTCTGTGTGTGTGTGCAGACATAGATGAGTGTGCAGAGCGGTCTCAGTGTCCTGGTCAGATGTGTGTGAACACTGTGGGATCGTACCGCTGTGTGTCCTGTCGACCAGGGTACACACTCACCAACAGACAGTGTACAGGTACATAAACAGACACGCACACACACAGCACTTTGAATCCCCTCGTCGTTGAACTGTGCTGAACAGATACACTACTGTTTTGCAGATGTAAATGAGTGTGAGAACAGCGAGTCTTGTCCTGGTCAGCGGTGTGTGAACACTGAAGGGTCTTACAGCTGTGTGGAGTGTCAGCAGGGATACCACAGCGTCAATGGGGTGTGTGTAGGTCAGTGCTGGAAGAAGTATTGTACTAATACCACACTGTGAAAATACTCAATTACAGGTAAAAGCCCTGCATTCAGAACCTTATTTGAGTAGAAGTATGATTTGTCCACTACTTTACTAATATTTTTCTAAAATTTTAATTATATTTTCTGATATTTTAGTGATAGTTTTTGTGTATTTGATTAATACCTGTCATGTCATCCATCTTTATATACAGTCTACGGTGGAAACACTGATTACATTGGGCTAAAGGAACCTTTTAAGATCTTGAATAGATAAAGACATTCATGCTTCCCAGAGGATGAATTGTAATGATTTTTTTGTATGTGTATGTCAGATGAGGACGAATGTGTGCAGGCCTCTCAGTGTCCCGGTCAGCAGTGTGTGAACACTGTGGGATCATACCGCTGCGTGTCCTGTCAGCCTGGATACAGCAGCAAGGACGGCTCCTGCCAAGGTAACACACAGACACAAACACACAATGTTTCCTGACCATCACTGACATAGTCTCAGTTTAGATCAGTGATCAGAGCTGAGCAAAACAATGTGTGCATTCAGGTGTTTTTAACCAATCAGTGACAAGTATTCAGACAGACCTCTCTCCTGTCTGCAGATGTAGATGAGTGTGCCAGCGAGGGGGCGTGTGAGGCAGAGCGGGTGTGCGTGAACACCATTGGCTCGTTCAGGTGTGACTGTCCGCCTGGGTACCGAACCTCCAGCCTGGGAAGACAGTGCAGAGGTAAGTGGAGTTCACTGCCTGACAGGAACGTCAACAACATAATAAACCTCAGGCACACTTTGAAACATTTAATACATTTATCTATTGTAATTATTGTTTGTTAAATGTGTGTTAAAGACATTAACCTGTGTGTGTGTGTGTGTGTGTGTGTGTGTGTGTGTGTCCGCAGACATTAACGAGTGTTTGGAGGGAGACTTCTGTTTCCCCAGAGGAGAGTGTGTGAACTCACCGGGGTCCTACACATGTGTGTGCTCTCAGGGATTCACACTGAGTGACAACAGGACCGCCTGCATCGGTGAGTGAGTCACTGCCTGAGTGAATGCACGTAGTGCCGTTGTTGTTAACGTGGATCCAAACAAACACTGTGGAACTCTGGGGGATCATTTAATCTGTTTTATATCGCTCTGTAGTTTCTGCCTTTGAATCACAACAACACATGAAGGAATGTCAGTGTGACCGCCTCCTCAGAAGTTCTGTTCCAGTCAGAACCATAAATATATTTGAGGCTGTGTAGTCACACACAGCTGTTTATCATCCACACTGATCCACATCCTGCATGTCAGAGTCTCTGCAGGCAAACAGATGTGACTGTGGTTCTGCTGTTGGATGTTTGTGGTCCTGACTGAGATGTTTGTAGTTCCTTTGTTGGATGTTTGTGGTCCTGTTGTTGTATGTTGGGGTTCTGTTGTTGGATGTTTGTGGTCCTGTTGTTGTATGTTGGAGTTCTGTTGTTGGATGTTTGGGGTTCTGGTGTTGGATGTTTGGGGTTCTGGTGTTGGATGTTTGTAGTTCCTTTGTTGGATGTTTGAGGTTCTGTTGCAGCCATTTACAGTTGGGTTGTTAGAGGTCTGTGGTTCTGTTGTTGTATGTTGAGGTCTTCTTGGATGTCTGTGGTTCTGTTGTTGTTTGTTGGGGTTCTGGTGTTGGATGTTTGAAGTTCCATTGTCAGATGTTTTTAGTTCTATTGCAGTCATTTAGAGTTGTGTTCTTGGACGTCTGTAGTTCTTTTTTTCTGTTCTTGGATGTCTGTGTTTTGTTGTTTGATGTTTGTGGTTCTGTTGTTCTGTTGTTAGATGCTTATGATTCTGTTGCAGATGTTTGTGGCTTGGTTGTTCGATGTCTGCAGTTCTGATGTTCTTTTGGTGGATGTTTGTGGTTCTGTTGTTGGATCCCGGGGGTTCTGTTACAGATGTTTGCGGTTCTTTTGTTGGATGTTTAATTCTGTTGCAGTCATTTATAGCCCTCTTGTTGGATGTTTGAAAACCTGTGATTCTGTTGTTCTGTTGCCTGATGTCTTGAGTTCTTTGTGGTAACACAGAGCTCAGTGTTCATCTTGCTCTGCCAGCGGTTCTCAGGTCAGTCTTTTCCTCCTCTGCTTCTGCTTTTAGAGCTGATGTAATGGTGATGTCATGTTTGGCCAGTCCTTGTGACGACGACATGTGTATATATGGACTGTGTGTGTGTGTGTGTGTGTGTGTGTGCGTGTGTGTGTGTGTACATGTTCTGACGGCCTCTCTCTGTCTGCAGACGTGGACGAGTGTACGAAGTCTGGTGTGTGTTTGGACGGTCGCTGTGTGAACACTGAAGGTTCCTTCCACTGCCAGTGTCAAACCGGCTTCACCACCAATCCAGAGAGAACTGCCTGCCTCGGTACACACACACACACACACACACACACACACACACACACACACACACACACACACACACACACACACACAAGCATGTTTGCATTACTGAGCAGACGCCAAATTTAATCCTGAACACTTTCAAGGTACTTGTACTTTCCTTGAGCATTCCCATTGTGTTACTCTATACTTCTCCTCCACATCTCAGAGGGAAACACTTCAGTTTTTACTACAGAATAACATACATATAACCACAAGACAACAAACACACTGTAAACGGTACACTCTGCCATCTCTGTATCTCTCAGACGTTGATGAGTGTGTCTCGTCCGGCGGCTCAGTGTGTGCATCACAGCGCTGTGAGAACACGATTGGCTCGTACCACTGCCTCACTTCCTGTGAGCCGGGCTACCAGGTCACACAGACAGGCAACTGCGTAGGTGAGTCTGATCCCTGAAACATGTATTTGTGATAATATGTTTGTGTTTTTTACTGTGTGGTTATAGTTCTTTTACTGCAGTAAAAGATCTGAATACGTCTCTCTCTTTCAGACATTAATGAATGTGCCAATAAGACAGTGTGCGGACGTCATGCCTACTGTCAGAACCTAATAGGAACCTACCTGTGTGTGTGTGACCAGGGCTTCACCTCCACCGGCGACGGGAAGGCTTGTGTGGGTAAGTGTCTGTCTTCAGTTTTTACAAGTAGTGTAAAGCCTTTAGTGTCTCCAGAGGCAGCTGTCTGATAAGGCCCCTACACAGAAAGGTTGCAAAACACGGGAACAACGCTAAGTCAGACTTCATGTTTGAAAACAAAAAATCTGGAGGTGTGGAGTTATAAAGAAGTGAGCGTACCAGACCTCTGCAGCCTGCCGCTCATCTCTGCTGCAGGATACCACACTGCTGTCAGACGGAGAGGTGCATTGTGGGTAATGTAGGTTTTAACAAAGAAGAAACATGTGGAGTGATAAAAGACAATATCGCTGGTCCTGCTGCATTGATTTTAATCTGTTTTTTTTTGGGTGTGATGATAAATGATTGTTCTGTCTCTTTCTCTCTCAGATGAGGACGAGTGTGTGTCTATGCCCGGTGTGTGTGGTTCTGCTCGCTGTGAGAATGTGGAGGGATCCTTCATGTGTGAATGTGACAGACGGGGAGAAGAGTTTGACCACACCACAAGGCAGTGCGTCAACACGGCACAAGGTGGTACAACAACGTTATTTTACATCCGTCACTGTTTTATTAGTGTTTATGTACCATGTTGCATGCATTCACCTATCCATGTGTATATAGCTGGATAGATAGTTTGTTATTTATCCCAGCAGGAAACTTGACAGCAGCTTGGAGTAAAACACAATGCAATATTCATTCATGTTCCGTAACCGCTTGTCCTGTTGGAGGTTGCGGGGCTGGAGGCAGGGTTCACCCTGGACAGGTCACCAGACTATCACAGGGCTGACACATAGAGACAGACAACCATTCACACTCACATTCACACCTACGGACAATTTAGAGTCACCTGCATGTCTTTGGACTGTGGGAGGAAGCTGGAGCACCTGGAGGAAACCCACGCTGACACAGGGAGAACATGCAGACTCCACACAGAGGGGCTGCCCCACCCTGGAGTTTGAACCCACTACCCTGCGTCCAAACCAGGAATCTGCTTGCTGTGAGGCAACAATGCTAACCACTGAACCATGACACATCAGCTATTAACAATAACTTTTAATAAGAACAGAACAGAAAAGGCTGCAGTGAGAGTTTCTCTCCATGGGATATTTAAAAATAGCTGCTTTGTGCATTTAGTCCTTCTCAGGCAAGCTCAGGGGTTTAGTGTTGCTGTAGCCCACAGGAACAACGCTCCACCAAGTGAGGATTAGAATATATGCAGTTCACATAATCCTAACTTCCTAACTTACCACATTATCTTATTTTAAACTCATTATATTCTCATTTTTTCTCCTGCGGCAGGGATGCTCCCAAGCTCCACCTCCATCTCCTCCTCGTCCTCCTCCCATGTCAGTGTGGTGGAGTTGGCTCCAGTGCTGCCCCCACTCCCTGCAGCTCGTCCTGGCGAGCTGAGGGAGTGTTACTACAACCTGGCTGAGCGGGGAACCTGCAGCCTGCTGGCTACCAACACCAGCCAGCAGGAGTGCTGCTGCACGGTGGGGGAGGGCTGGGGGCTGGGCTGCCAGTACCACACCTGCCCCACCGCTGACACAGGTGAGACACCGGGCACACTGGAAGGTATTCCAACAAACAATCCAAAACCCAAAGACACCCATTTTACTCTGATATAGAACAGGAGAAAGGATCTATCTGGGCATCGAGATGAAATCATGTTTGAAGATTCCCATAAAGTATAACAAAAATACAAAATATAAATGATCTCAAACTTCTCAAGCTGATCTCACAGCTTGTACAAAAACAAGCATGAAAATAAGCGTACACACTCTGCATTAGACAACCTGGAGTTGCAGCATACATATTCCAGGTATTAAACTGAAAAGGGATAGTCAATAACAATAGTAGGGGGGCAGGTACAGATAAAAGACGGAAGCTGCCAAAACCAAAAGTAAATAAATGAGTTGATAAATAAATGTTTATGCCATTAAATGTACCAAAAATGATATTAAAAATAAACATAGGCGTTGATTAATTAATGAAAAGTGACAAATTGATTTCTGTTTTCATGTTTGCATTTATTTTTAATTTATTTAAAATGTATTTTAACATTTATTTATTCATTTTCAAATGTATTTATTTATATATTTATTTATTTATTTTGGCATTATTTTCCCTTTGCGTTTACCCCCTATTTATTTCCCCAAACACATTTTTTATTGTGTTATTTTTTTATGAATAAATTTGAAAATAAACAAAAATAATTTCAAAATAAAAATAAATGAGAAAATAAATTAAAAGATGAGAAAAATAAATATATAAAGATACATAAAAAACTTGAATAGCAAAGTAAATAATTTCATTTTTTGTCACATTTTATCAATTAATTAATGCTAATATTTATTTTTAATATTATATTTGGTACATTTAATGACAAATTAATTTATTTATCAAATAATTTATTTACTTTTTCATTTTGGTGGCTTCTGCACTCCATAAGAAACACTTAAATATGTACTCATCAGTTGTTTTATTCCTTTTTTTGTGTCTCTGTGCAGCCGAGTTTCTGTCTCTGTGTCCCAGTGGGAGAGGATACGTTACTACTGGACCAGGAGCCTTCAGCTACAGAGGTAAATATTTATACATAGAGGTCAAATTGAAATAATCAGGAACACCGTTTGTCTCACCTCCAGGTTTGTTTGTACCAAACATTGGAATGATCCTTTTTTTTTCCCTCTCTGCCAGATGTGGACGAGTGTAAGCGTTTCCAGCCGGAGGTGTGTAAGAACGGAGTGTGCGTCAACAACATCCCTGGATACAACTGCTACTGCGCCAGTGGATATGTGTACAACAGCACCCTGCTGGAGTGTGTTGGTACGCACAACACACACACACACACACTGTTTGTTCTTCTATACATGGAGTTGCAGGAAGAGTGAATGGAGTCTTTTCTCAAGCGCGTTCCAAAACCAAAACACAACAGCAAAAGTTTAATGAATGGATTAAACTGTGTACTTTTCTGCTCTACTGTACAATGCTAATGTTAGCGTACCCGGCATCTCCAAGGCCAGTCTTTGTGGCTCAAACAGTACAGAGACGAGAAAATGAACAACAGGACACTGTGCTAAAACTTTGTGAGCGTACAGTAACTGACTGTCTGCCTGTCTGTCTGTCTGTCTGTCTGTCTTTCTGTGTCAGATCACGATGAGTGTGAGGAGGAGAGTTGTATCGGAGGACTCTGTGTCAACACGGTGGGTTCTTATTACTGCAGCTGTCCACATCCTCTGGTGCTCGACGACACTCAACGCAACTGTGTCAACTCCTCCCACCTCACTGTGGGTAAGACACCTGCCTTCATCCTCCTCTTGCTCCTCATTTGCATACCTCACCAGAGTGTACGGTGTATGATAGTATGCACTACAAAATAACGTACAAATGTAGCGTTTCTATGGTTTGCAGAAACATTCAATGCCGACATTTTTTCTGGTGACTGGGTTGCTCCTTTTAAAGAAATCTAAAAACAACAATATGCTAATTTACAGGGGCTTATGTGTCAGATAATTTCTTGTCTCTGAGCAGTTGGAGATTTCAGGAAGTTAACTGTGTCCTTAGAGTTTCAATGCGGGACTTGTACTTGTAACAGAGTATTTCTACACTGTAGTATTGCTACATTTACTCACTTAAAGCGTCGTCCTCTCTCTGGTTGTCTGTGCTCCAGATGAGAACCTGTCTGTGTGCTGGCAGCACGTCACGGCAGACCTGGTGTGTCAGAGTCCTCTGCTTGGAGCTCAGGTCACCTTCATGGACTGCTGCTGTCTGTACGGGGAGGGCTGGGGGATGGAGTGCGCCCTCTGCCCCTCCACTGACTCTGGTAAGTACCTCACTTTACCACAGAACACCACCATGTGGACAGACCAACCTGCATCAGGTGATCAAAGCTGGATCACAGGAACAAGAAAGAGTAACAGGAGGGCCTTTAAAAGGCCAGTTTGTGTGTACACAGATACTGATACAGGTGTCGCAGAGAGAGTTTTCCAGTTTAAAACTCAAATTCTGTGTGTTTGTGTAACTGTGTCCACAATAAGGACATGAACCAGGCTTCCATCACAATGTAATGCAAATTAAACCACAATAAAAAGGAAATCAATTCAGATGTTAGGGGAAAAAAACAGTATTATCTCTTTGGGGGGGGATTTGAATTAAAAATGACTCAAAATAATTGAACCAAAATGTTAAAACATGTTGACAACTGATTCAATTAGGACAGACTTTTAGCATGACATCAACTTTCTGTACTCACGAAATCACTCCGGTCTTGGCCAATAATCAGGAGTCCTGAACTATTAGCAGCAGAGATGTGGTGACAGTCAGACAGAGAGGAGACAGGACTGCCCTGGACTTAGAATTAGTCTTAGAAATAGTTGCCTGCATGTTCATGATATGAATGTAATTTCCTGAGTTCCAATAAACACAAGAAGTTTGTGCTCTAGAGAAAGGATCAACACTCAGTGAAGAACCTAAGCCCTATGATAAGCTAATATGGAAAGGCTTAACTATACAAACCAATGAGCAGTGATAACTAGCATGTCTTTGGGGTCATCGGGTGGGAACCTCCTTTCACCAGTGTTTCGTCTAGTTGGTCCCACGACACCTCCAGGAGGCTAGACAGTGATCTCTAGCGTCCCAGAGACACTCCCCTAATGCCAGGTCTCACTGCTCCCCTCCCCGCACCAACCCAATAACCTCCTTTACCTTACTTACGTATGGCTTTCTCAGCCCAAACAGCACTGCCACCTTCAACCAAACCCAGGCTCCGAAGCAGGGCTGATACTACCTTTCCTAGCACATTCACCATACTCTATTTCACACACTACATAGCATAACTACAATATAAGCTAAAGGTAAAGGAGCTAAATGAACTTACAGGATCAGCAAACACACTCACCTTGCCGCATGGCCTCAAACAAAATGGATTCAAATAGGCCACTCCCACACTTAAATACTTCCTCTTCCTGGATTTCCTCCTGAGAGGAAGTGGATCTCTCCACCTGATCTCAAGGAGTTATGTGCCCTGTTTAGTAGTTCCCCCTGCTGGCCCCCAACTGACATTATTTCTTCTCTTATAGATAAACTGGCTACATTTAATTGCTTCATCTGACATTTCCCTCACTGTCTTCCTCAAACTCTGTCCCCGCACTCCGAGTTCCCCCAGGAGCGAGACAGCTGATCTTGCTATGAATCCCCTACACCCCACTTCCACTGGACAAATCCTAGTCTTCCATCCTCGCTGCTCAGCTTCTGCTCCTAAGTCTGCATATCTAAGCTTTTTTCTTTCATAGGCTTCTTTCACTGAGTCTTCCCAAGGAACTGTCAGCTCAATGAAATAAACTATCTGTTGACTCACTGACCACAACACTAAGTCAGGCCTCTGCCTGGTATAAACTATTTCCTGGGGAACACCAAGCTTTCCCCTAAATCTACTTGCATTTCCCAATCACAAGCACCTTCTAGGCGGCCACACCCTTGCCTCTTCACTAACTTATCTCTTCTGTGTTTCTCTCCCTCACAGACAAACTGAATTACTAAACTCCTATCCTTAATGATTAAATGATATATTTTGGTGGTTTGAGTTGAAGGTGCGAGAAAGAATAGTATCAGTAACATTGTTAACACTGTGCTACATTACAGAGAAATACAACACCGTACTAATGAACCTTCATTAATATAGGCCTATATTTTATCTCCAAGTGCACGTCACACACTGAGCGAGCCGCCTGTTAATGACGCTGTGGGCTAATGGGCATGTAGCTACTTCCATGTTTCAGATGATACGTCATGTTTGTAGTCGACCAATGAAGATGAGTTTACATATCACCTTGGGTTCGTCCTTCACCTTCTCAAAATGATCCCACACTTTGGATTTCCCGCCCGACATGTTATTAACTAGCCTGTGGAATACCCGCAGGTACCAGCCCTGGAAATTAACCTGACTCCTGTCTGACTGCTGATTGTGGACACTTCCTATGTCTGTCCTTTCACATTAAATTCACACATGGTCCCGTCATATAGGTTTGGATTTATTTTGACAAGGTACATCTCCTAATAGAGTTTCATGTTTGTTTGTTTGTTTGTTCTTTCCGACTAATTACCTTTCTCGTCGACTAACATTTGGTCGATTATTAGGGGACGGCCCAAAGAGGAGATGTTTGATAATCACTATGACCCCATTAAGAGATACTGTTTCTGAATAAAGTAAAAAAACAACAACAACGTTTTGAAGGACGTTGTGCACGAAGTCCAGACCTGGTTCAGAGTATTAAAAAGTAAATGTGAAGGTTATGTTTTATAGATCAACATGAATAACTCTCTCCGTGTGTGCAGACGACTACGGCACTCTGTGCAGTTCGATTCTTCCTCCCTTTTTGCCGGAGGGTTTTCCGGACTTTGGAGCTGAAACGGGAGTGAGACCAGGAGCTGGACGAGGACGAGGAGGAGCCAGTGAGCAATGTAACTAAAATATTACACCTCAAATAATATAAATGTTTTTGTGAATTTTATTTATGACTGTTTTTCTTCCTAATTTCTCCAAGTTATTTATAAATATCTGAGTGAGTTTAAATGAGTTTATTTATTTAGCTTTTATTTTTTTGATTTTTGCTGTAATGTTTTTTCCCTTATCTCCTTCCCTTGTTTCTTCTCCTTGTCTCTTCTCTGTTCCCTTTCTTCTTCTTTTTCCTCTCCTCTCATCTTCTCTTTTCTCATCTTGTTTCCTCTTCTTGTCTCATCTCCTTTTCTTTCTTTATTTCCTTTCCTCTCTCACTTTCTCTTCTTGTCTGCTTTCTCCTGTTTTTCCTCTCCTCTCCTCCCCTCTCCTCGTCCCCTCAGCTCCTCCATACTTCCCTCCCTACAGTACGGACTCCTTCCCTCCGCCTGTGCTTCCTGACTATGACGACTACTCTCCAGCAGGAGACAGCAGGTCAGGTTTCAGAGGGAGGACACCTGCCACCTTCAGCCTGCCGGACAGTGGATATCCCAGGTCAGAGTACAGGTGAGGACGTCCGTCGATGTTTTTAAAGATGTTTTATATCCCTGACATGTTCTTAAAGTTGAAATGTTTAAACTTCTTATTTTTTCTGAAATTCCACTTTAATTTTTTTGGAGAGACAAATAAAACCACAGGATATGTATTCATTTGAGAAACAAAAAGAACCAAAGAATTTGTGAACTTTCATCTTGAGAAAATCACTTAAGATGATTAATCTATGACCCTCTGTCTGTCTGCCCGTCCCTCAGCACTGGTTACTACTCTGAAGGAGACTTCAGCCCCCCTGATGGCTCCCCGCCCAGGTCTCCATCCTTCCGCCTCCCTGCGGACCCCAGGGCCGAGATGGCATTTGGGGCCCGACCTCCTCCTCCATCACGACCCGACGGGCCTCCTCTCAGCCTGGCCCCACTGCCTGGCGCTCCCTATGAGGTGGAGCAGGAGGAGGAGGAGGAGGTGGCGTGGAGGCCGGGCCCGCCCTTCCCTCCGTTCACTGAGAGGGGCAGAGGAGGTGGAGGTGGAGGTGGAGGAGGTGGAGGAGGAGGAGGAGGAGGAGGAGGGGGAGCACCGAGGAGGGTGTATGAGAGTGAGTGGTAACTCTTTATTTTACAGGTCTGTATTTTCCAATACGTTTTGCAAAAAGAACAATAATGATTTAGCACCAGTTAAAATAAACAGAGACAAAATTTAATAATTTTGATTAAGTTGACTTCCACAAATATTAATTTATTATTGGAAACGTTACTCTCCATATGAATTGTATTTGTAAAAGGAAACAGGTGTTGTATATTTGCACATTTCTTCACTTCATTGTTAATAAATTTGATTTCACTGATTAGGAGTCACACAGATAAACACTAATTTCACAATTAGTGCAAACAAATGGCATGGGATCATGCAAACAATGATCTCCTGCGGCCGACCACCAGAGGTCAGTTTTTAAAGGGTTAATACTTTTTGTTAAAGATTAAAAGAAATCTCATGTCTTCTTCCTCCTCTCTCATCTTTCAGGGCGTTATGAATCCTACGCCGGCCTAAGCACAGCAGAGGATTGTGGGATACTACATGGCTGCGAGAATGGCAGGTGTATCCGCGTCGCCGAGGGTTACACCTGTGACTGTTACCAAGGATACGAACTGGACATGACCTCCATGACATGTATAGGTATGCAGAGACGACTGCTCTGACAGCTCAGAGTGGGAAAGGGAGACATGTAGTTATTGGTAATATGATCAATAGTATATTATCTTGACTTATGCACTTACGCGCTTATGCACTATGCAAAGAAGCAGAGCTGAACCTGTAATGATTTCTGAGCGCTGTACCTTAAAAAACAGGCATTTATGAAAATCACAAGTTTATTTGTTTTTTATTATTATTTTTAATGTTATGTTAATTATTTATAAAGTTTTTTATATTTGACGTCACATCTGAAACATGTTCCTGAGCCTTACTTTCCATATTCTCAAGGAAAAAAAAAGATATATATATATATATATATATATGGTATAAATTATGATATTATTGCAGTTTATATAAATCCTACATGCAGTATATACTGTATAAACATACACATACCTGAAGGCCCGAACATACTCGGGCGGACTGTACCCGGAACGGACTCCGCGAGGAATGTCCGCAGTCATTCGGGCTTCCATAGTTGAGCGCACTTCCACGTTGTAGTTTCCTGTAAAAATGTCCGTGAAAATCCCCCGCGATGTGAAAAATACATGCCGAGCAGTCACTGCTGTGCGGAGCGGAGTCCGCGCGGTCGTAAAATCTGAGCTCTGCGCGCACAGGGCTTGCGGACGTCCACTTTGAGTCCGCGCGGACCTCCGCGGAGTCCATTCCGCGTACGGTCTGCCCGAGTATGTTCGGGCCTTTAGGTGGAACCAACTCATTGTTTTGCAAGTCACAAGTGGGTCTTAAGGCCCAAACATACTCGGGCGGAACGTACGCGGAACGGACTCCGCGGAGGTCCGCGCGGACTCAAAGCGGACGTCCGCAAGCCCTGTGCGCACAAAGCTCAGATTTTACGACCGCGCGTAAACTCCGCTCCATGCACCAGTGACTGCTCGGCATGTATTTTTCACATTGCGGGTATTTTTCACGGACATTTTAACAGGAAACTACAAGGCAGAAGTGCGCTCAACTATGAAAGCCCGAATGACTGCGGACATTCCTCGGGGAGTCCGTTCCGCATATGTTCCGCCCGAGTATGTTCAGGCCTTTAATTATTTACACACAAGTCCCAAGTCCTAACCTTAGTGCACTTCATCATATGAAGTACCCTTTTACCAACAAGTAAAACATATATGATTTACAAAACACATGAATGTTTGTTAAATTTAGATTTATTTGTTAAAACAAGTTTGTTAAAAAGGTTCCTAGCTGTGGGATGTCGGTAGCTTAGTGGATAGAGCAGGCGCCCCATGTACAAGGCTGTTGCCGCAGCCTGCCCGGGTTCGAGTCCAGCCTGTGGCCCTTTGCTGCATGTCATTCCCTCTCTCTCTCTCTCTCTCCCTTTCACACTTGACTTTCCTATAAATGAAAGGCAAAACTGCCCCCCCAAAAATACTACCTAGGGGCGTTGGTAGTGTAGTGGATAGTGCCAGCGCCCCATGTACAGAGGCGATGCCCGGCTGCAGCGGTCGCAGGTTCGACTCCGGCTGGCAACCATTTGCTGCGTGTCACCCCCCCACCCCCCCATTTCACTCTGTCCTGTTCATTAAAGGCAAAAGCCCAAAAAAACAATCTTTACCAAAAAAAAAAAGTTACCTAGCTATAAGGCTAACCTTAACTAAGCATTTGCTTGCTAACTGTTATTATTACCCTCGACTTACTGATTTTTGCAACTGCCAACTTTGTGCAACTTTTAACTTACCACTTCATGCAACGTCAGACTTTGTGCAATTTCCAACTTCCACTTTCATGCAACTTCCAACTTCGTTCATCTTTCAACTTCCAACGTCATGTAACTTCCACCTTCATGCAACTTCCAACCTCATGCAACTTTCAACTTCGTGCAACTTTCAACTTACCACTTCATGCAACGTCAGACTTCGTGCAGTTTCCAACTTTATGCAGTTTCCAACTTCCACTTTCATGCAACTTCCAACTTCGTTCATCTTTCAACTTCCAACTTCATGCAACGTCCACCTTCATACAACTTCCAACCTCATGCAACTTTCAACTTCGTGCAACTTCCAACTTCGTGCAACTTCCAGCTTCCACCTTCATGCAACTTCCAACCTCGTTCAACTTTCAACTTCCAACTTCATGCAACGTCCACCTTCATGTAACTTTCAACTTCGTGCAACTTCCCACTTCGTGCAACTTTCCACTTCATGCAACTTTCAGCTTCGTGCAGCTTCCCACTTCATGCAACTTTCAACTTCGTGCAACTTTCCACTTCATGCAACGTCCACCTTCATGCAATTTCTACCTTCATGCAACTTTCAACTGCGTGCAACTTCCCACTTCATGCAACTTTCAACTTCGTGCAACTTCCCTCTTCATGCAACTTTCAACTTCGTGCAACTTCCCACTTCATGCAACGTCCACCTTCATGCAACTTCCACCTTCATGCAACTTTCAGCTTTGCGCAACTTCCCACTTCCCACTTTATGCAACTTCCAACTTTGTGCAACTCCCAACTTCCATGGAAGTTGGGAGTTACACAAAGAACCATCCATTATATGTAAATTTCGACCTTCACATGTTGCATATTGTAACTAACCAGCGACAGCATGTCAAGTTACATAATCATAACCGTGTTTTGTACATCTCCATAAAATGTGACGTCATTTTGTGTGTGTGTGTTTACAGATATAAACGAGTGTGAGGCTGGCATCACGTTGGACTTCCCGTGTGTCAACGCTCGCTGTGTGAACACCGATGGCTCGTTCCGCTGCGTCTGCAGGAGAGGATACGTCATGTCCCGCAGGCCAAACCACTGTGTGGCTGCATAGACCAGACCAAACTGGACTGGACTGGGCTCGATTAAACCAGTATAAACTGGTCTAGACAATCGAGACTGGACTGCACAACAACAGACTGGGCTAGACTAGATTAGACTAAAGCGGCTATGGGACCTGATTTGACAAACTAGATTATACCAGGTTAGGATGAACTGGGTTTAAAATAGTCTAGATTGCACTTAACTGGGAAAGGGTGGACTGGGCACCAGTTACACAAGGTCACTCTGGATAAAATACCAATTTAACACCGCTTTTTAGCTACAGTTTCTCCCTGTCTTTGCAAATTTCAACTTGTTTTTTGTGTTTATATGTGAACACGATATTTCCTTGTAGATTTTTCTCAGATTTTTGATGTCTAGAGAAAAAAATATCTCTGGAAACAAACAAAACTAACTTCTGTTGCAACAATCCAGGATAAATTAATCGTTTAGTAAAGTGACTGTAAACATGGTTAACTAGCTCAAACTGAAATCTCAATTCTCCTAAATGTTTTAATGTGAGGAAATATAATGACGTTGCAAAAGTTTTGCATATTTTTCTGTTATGCAAAAGAGGATAAAACTATTTTTGAACATATTTGTGGAGACAGTGTGTAAGCTTTAAAAATAGGCTATATGGACTGTCTCTTTCCAACATTCATCATTGTAAGGACCCAATATATTAGATTTTAATCTGATTTTTCAATATATATAAAATATATACTTAAACATCCTCAATCGTATTGACAGAGCAACAACACATATAAAACAAACATGCTCGACCTCAGTTTCTCTTTGTCATCGCCCACCTGTCCAAAAAATACAAGAAAAAGATAGAAAATGAACAATGATTTGAGTCAGGAAATTATTCATACGGTCACTTTATTACACCATTAGTTGGTCCCAGTGTATAGTCTGCTCTATCACCCCATACATTATCTCCTCACATAAAGGTCTACAAAAATGTGTCGAACAAGTTAAAAAACAATGTTTAAAGCTTGATGAAACCCCACAGTGTCTGGTCAGTTTAAACCAGTCTAGCCCTGTTTAGCACCAGTGGTTGAAACCAGGCTAACTCCTCAAGTAGACTCCAGGCCCGCTCTGATTAGCCTCCGCTGTGAACCACGCTGTGCCAAAGTTCATCTTTATGTTTCTGATGACCATGACTCTTTCTGAATGTTTACCTTGTTGAAGTTAAGTCTGGTAGGTTGTTCCCAGCGGGAGAAAAAAACGTGTTTTGAGATGTGTGAAGTAGAAGAAGAAAACAGTTGTGTGTGTATTTTTTTTGTTTGTTTTAGGAATCCAACCAGGCTGCAGAGAAACACTGAGCTCACATCAGTTTGAAAAACAGCAACTTTACATTTTAACCATAGATGGTAAAAAAGAAGTGGACGTAGCCTCTGGGTCAAGTGAAGTCAATGCTGAAGTGCCTTAAAGCTACATTCTTTCTAATGACCAGCAGGGGGCAACTCAACTGGTGGCAAAAACAAATTCAGTTGTATAGAAGTCAGTGAGAAAATGAACCTACTTCCCACTTGATTTATTACCTCGACAAACCTTTTCCCAATTAATTTATGGCCTCAGTCTCTAGTTTCAAGTCCTCTTCAATACAGCATGATGTTCATTATGTGATGGCTCCAAAATAAAAAAACAAGATGGCAACAACAACAACTCAAAACACCAAACTTGAGGCTTTAAAACCATGGATGTATAAATAGAACCACAGTGTTGGAAGCAGGGCCCAGTTCATTCCTATGAAAGCTGCTTAGTCACGCATGAAGCCAAAAACGTTCGATTTCCTGGGTATAAAATTACCTGGATTTTCCTCATCACGGGGCCAATAGAGCTATAGAGACTACTGCTGACTGAGCGGCTAACCTCTGGTTTTGTGCTCCCAAACTTAAATGGGGATAAAATTATTTAAACATGCGGCTCTTCTAGACTTTAAATATGTTATCAGACTGTATGGATCAAATTCTGATGGTGAAGCGAGTCATTTTGTTGGGGCTATGATGCTAAAAAAATGTATCCACTAATTTACAGAGGCCTGTTTGGGGTTCAATAGTGTCACGTGATAGACCTGAATGTTGTAATGCCACCGTTTGCATCATAACTTGGCTACTACGAAAACTGGCCTCAAAGCCAGTGCTGTTTATTTGGGCTTGGGCGTAGCAATGTGTATTCTCGGCAACTCCACCCTTTCTTCCAAATATGGTAATTTCTGGCTCCAGAAAACCAAGATTGCAACGGACAAAATGCCGAACTCTAGGCTATAGAATGATAGCCCACAAACCAGTGGGTGACATCATGGTGGCTACGTTCATTATTTTATACAGTCTATGGGTTTAATTGAATAGAAAACAGATGGAACAACATTAATAAACACCAGGTTTACTGTTTACACAACCCCAATTTGTTCAATGAAACAAAGATTTGAAGGGCATCATCTGCAGACATAAGACAAAATATCATCTAGCTTTAGAAATATTAATGAATTAATTATTTGAAGTAAAAAATAAATACAGCAATGATACCAAAACAATGCAAATCAGTCATGTATTAGCATTAGCATGATAGCTGTCCCATCGTAAACAACAGATCTTTAACCATCAAGAAGTAACTAGTGTTTTGTTGTTCCTCATCTAGAAAACTACGGTTACCCAAGTCTCCTGAGGAAATGTTGGCATTGTAGGTTTTTGCAAACCACTGATACATTTGTACATTATTACATAGCGGATACACTAAAACTTAACCCTATGGTTAATGTATGGATTAGTTTAGGCACAAAAACCACTTGGTTGCAGTTAGAAAAAGATCATGCTTTGGCTTAAACTACCTGATTTTGGGGGCATAATCATGACAGGAAAAACTGCAAAATGTCTCTACGAAACACCCACGTTTGGTGCCTAAAAAGCCGCTGGAAACTGAGTCACAACTCATTTTGTCATTTGTCTCAAACAGTGGTCTGCAGCTAGGCAAGCTGACTGTCCACCATCCCCTCCACCTCCAGATGACAAAGTCAGCTCATATACCACGTCACTTTTAAAACATTGATATGAAACGTAGAAATGTTACTTATTTGTGGTTTGCATAAATGTGCAATGCCAGTGTTTTCTTCTGGCAACTGGGCTGGGTATGTTGTGATGAAATTAAATTTAAACGTGCATCAGTAACAAGCCATCCACTAGCTAGAAGCGAATTGCAAAGGTACCAATTGCTGTGAGCTCATGAGCTAACCCAGCATATTCGTTAGCATAGACGTCGTTCTACTTACAAAACTCATTTTCTCACTGGGCTGTAGCCACTGAAATACTGACGGGATGAGTCCAAAAACCTCCAGCTGAGTAATTTTAATTGCTGAATTATATATTTCAGAACAGGGCACCATAATAACTCAACATTGACCAAAACTTCAGAACTAAGTCTGTGCTTGGATGTGTCCTTGCTTAAGCGCACCTTGTAGCCGACTTCTCTTCTTCAGTTTTTGTGTCCACAAACATCTTATAGCCTTGATTTTTTTTTTTTTTTTTTTAATCGAAGAAGCAGATACATCCTTTGTTCGGACGAATCAAGCAGGAGAATTTCACATTGATTCAAAGATGTGAAAGTTGTGTATTCGTGGGAAAAATGTATGAGACTTTTACTCCTGGAACCAGTGGTGTCTGAATTAAATACTCCTACTTTTCATCTACATTTTCTGGGTGTAAATACAAAATTTAAAATCCTGCTTATGCCGTTTAAATCCTTCAAATTAGGATTATTAATTAGGATTTTCTACTGAGATATTTTGACCCATTACAGATGTGATTTACAAACTACTTCAACCAGTTATTCAAAACGTCTTTTTCTCAGTATGCAGTATGTACATTTATATACCCTGACAGAGTTTTATAATCAACACTGTCTCTGTGATAAACTAATTAATCAACAACGCCATGATTTATCTTCACTAAACCAAATTCAGCGAACAATGAATGTTTATATTCTATAATTTTCTTATTGTCAACAAATTTCATGCAGATTCAAACCAAAACATTGTTTCCTACCAACAAGTGTTTTATATGCCCTCTTTATCACCATTACCACATACACTGTAGTTTATTTCGACTCAATCCCACACACACCGTCCTGCTGCCACAAATATTCACCAGAGCACCAAATGCGGATTAATCTCCCGCTGAAAACAGTCCTCAACAAATGCACTATTTCCACCTGTTTGTTTAATAAAAACTACAGTGAGCGTCTGTTTTGGGAAATTACCATCAAAACTTTTTTTTTAATACATTTACATCTTCTGCATCTTTGATCTGCGCATTAAATTTGTTGACAATAGAAGACATATACACCAAATTTGATTTAAACGTTACCTTACGTTGACTTTTTAAACATTTAGTCACCAGAAAAAAGGTTGATGTCGTACGTTTCTACAAACCACGAATATGTTACGTTTGCACATGATGTGACATTTCAACAACTGGTTAATGTCTGATTAGATTTAAGACTCATTTATCCTTTACGTACGAAAGTACAATAAAACGTTGACTAAAAGCCTAGTCCCTTTTACAAGCCCAATGTGGCTACACATTTTGACAAATAAATTCCTGTCTCAGTTAGACGCCCGGTCTGGTTGCCAAGCAGTTACATTTTTTTTTTTTTTTATAGAAGTTCTCTGGATGTATGAGACCAGGTTGTTGGCTACCTCAAATTATGTGTCTGTTCCTCGATTACCCTGTAAGTTATTCATATTGCATTAATCCGTAAGGGTCCTCAGATCAAACGAATCAAAAGGTTTTTTTTTATAGAAATTAAGTTTCAAGTTGTGAGTATTGTTTTAACAGGATAAAGTGCTGTTGTGTCTGGTGCCGGGTGCCGTAATCCTCGAGTGCCACTCTTTCTCTGATGTCTGTCAGGGGTAGATCAAATGAATGACTCATAATTGGTATATTATCTGAAGCGTAATTTTTAAACAAGTAATATTCATACTGGTTTAAATAAACAATTTGATTGTATTACCCAATCTATGCTGACCAACAGTTTTGTGTTAAAGGAATTAAAGGCCTGTCACAAATATAGGCCTGTTGATTTCAGGGATTTACGCAAATAATAGCCCGGACTATTAATTCAGGTTTTACAGTAGAAATGTCCATTTCACATGTTCATCACATCACTGCCCTCATATTTCATGTTTACTTTATGTTGGCATAGATACAGCCAGTAGATGGCACTAGAGGGCAGAGTTAAAAGTTCCACAGAGCAACAAAGGAGCTGACAGTGGAGGAGGTCGTAGCAGTGTTCCTTTAAACGGAGGCAGTGTTGTTAACCGTGGTCTTCTGTATGATATCACATCCTGACGTGTGTACAGAGAATTATTTTCACTACCTTACCAATTCGTTCCTTTCCGTGATAATTTAAATTTATTTGACGTCTCCTTTAGTCACATCTTGCTTGAACCATGCTATACTGCCTCTATGATCTCCGGTGGCACTGGAGGCAGGGTATAGACAGAAGGCTCCGTTCGTCTCTGACTTAGTATTAAACGCTGAGCATGAATGAACCCTTAGGCACAAAAACAAATGATCTTTGTGGCACTATTTTCTCTGGACAAATAATTAGAGGCCCTAAAAATTACCCACGTTTTGTGGCTACAAACCTGCTCAAAACACTGAGATGTCTTGGTAAAAAACAACTGCTTTTCCTGGCACTTTCCCAGATGGAAAAACAGCGAAGCGTTTGCTGTTTTTTGGTCTTGAACAGTGGTCCGCTGCTTGGCAGGCGTCTCTCCTTGGTGACACGCCATCCATCATCTCCTCCACCTCCCAGTGACAAAGTCAGCTCATATACTACGTCACTTTAGAAACATTGGTATGATCCATGTGAAACGTATAAATGTAACTTAGTGGTGGTTTGCAGAAGCGTACAATGCCAAATTTTTCTTCTGGCGGCTGGGCTGAGTTGATTAATTACTGACATGTCTGTACTTACACTTGGTGGCTTCCTCTCCTGAATGTCGTGGAGGCTGCATTCAGTCATACTGTGTATATAACAACATTCCTCCACAATAATCCTGTTATATTGTTACCAAATGAATGAAGCTGTTACAGCCTGTAAGAGAGCGTGTTGATTGTTTTTTATCATTAACTTTCTGATGTAGTTAACATGCAGAATGTGATCACCTAAAGTTTGATGTATAACATGCACTGTATCTGCCAGAGACCAGCCTTTTGTGTTCACACAGGATGTTTTGTACATTGTTTAAAATTTCAGTCTCTGGTGTTCTTTTTTTTTAATTGTTCATTTTTATGGTTTATGATTCACTTTTTTATCTTTGTTGTTTGTATGACAAGAAATGAAAATATATTTGCACACACTTTTATTGAAACCTGTCTGTTGTTGGTGTTTTGTTCGTGTTTGTTATGGCAGGGAGCTGAGAGGATGTGAGAGACTGCTGGTTTGAATCCTCCGACTCCAGCTGGTGAAAGTCAGGTCAGGGAAGAAGTGAGGCAAGGTACTGTCAGTCTGACTGTGTGAACAAGTTGACTTCTATTTCAGTATAACATAGGGATAATTTTTTTGTCCCTTGTTCCTGAGCAGAGTCCTTCTTCCTCTTAGATCTTTATGACAGAAACAAAAATCCATAATTTACTTCATTCATACGGTCCTGTTAATGGATCTGTTTTCGGCTCTGTTCCAAATAAGTCTTGTACACTACCATTCAGGAGTTTTGAATCAGCCATCATCAATCAGTGCCTCCGCGTCAGTGCATCTGTTCGTCTTTTTGTCCATCTGTCCTTTTTTCATAAACAGGATATCAAGAACTCCTTGATGATTGTTTTGTTAATTTGGCACAAACATGGCGCCCCCTAGCTCACGTGGTAGAGCAGGTGCCCCAAAAGGCTGTGTTCTTGCCATAGCAGCCACAGGTTTGATTCCAACCCATGGCCCTTTGCTGCATGACATCTCTCCTCTTTCTTCCCCTTTCACACTGTAGCTGCCCTCTCAAATAAAGGCACAAAGCTCCCAAAAAATATCCTTAAAAGAAATAAAAATTTGGCACAAATGTCAACATGGACTCAACAATGAACTGACTACACTTTGGTGATCAAAGGTCAAGGTCACTATGACCTTGCGTCCATCTCATTCTCGTGATCATGATATCTCTTAAATGCCTTTAGGGAATTTATTCAAATTTGGCAAAAATATTCACTCGAATTGAAGCATACATTGATTAGAATTTGGTGGTTAAAGGTCAAAGGTGAAGGTCAGTGTGAGCTCACAGAACACATTTGGCCGTAACTCTTAACACAAATGTCTGATAAGATATACTGATGAAGTGATGACATGTTATATCCAAAAATATTGAGTTTGTTTTGCTCTGGGCCCTCTGCAGTCCCCACAGTGATGACATTGGTGGATACTGTTGGAACTTGGGCTTTGAAAATTCTATTTCATTTTTATTTTTATTTATTTATTTATTACTATTATTATTTTTTCTATCTTTTTTTCAGTCCAGAAAAGGGTAAGTAATGATAAGATTTTTTTTTTTCTTTTTGCGGATAATGTTGGCCAAAAAAAGTTTATCTCACATGTATGAGATATTGAGATAATATCTCCTGCATAGGTTTAATCTGAGATGCAGACAAAACAGGCTAATACTGGTTTAATCTGAGAATATCCACAGGCCTCCTGCATAGGATATAATATATTGTACATAGGAAATTAAAAAAAAATAAATCGCCTTGCTTCTCAGGGCTTAGGTATGTGAGTGACCAAAACGGTGCAGTTGGTCTCTAAATATTTATTTTTTGGGGCCCTCTGCAGTTTATTATTGTTATTTAAATCCTTTACTTAAGTAAAAGTACTTATACTACACTGTGAAAGTACTCCATCACAAGTAAAAGTACTGCATTCAAAACCTTACTGAAGTGAAATCAGCTGAATGTAGCGTATGAACTTTAAGTAAAAGTAGTGAGTGTGCAGTAATATGTTCCCTGTCATCTTTAAAGTAACTAAAGCTATCAGATAAATATAGTGCAGTCAAAAGTACATTATTTTCCTCTGAAATGCAGTGGAGTAGAAGAATAAAGGTGCATAAAATAGAAATACTTAAAGTACAAGCATCTTAAATTTGTACTTCCACCGCTGTGTTTTTTCTTCATTTACTGGTTTAATTTATTGTTCTTCTAAGAACATTCAGTTTGTTGACACTTTATCTGCGCCAGCATGCTGCTAACCAGCTTCTGTTGTATGTTGAGTCACCTCAGGTGATACTCGCGTGCTAATCGGCTCTAATCCTCCACCTGGCTCCATAACCTTAATGCCTGCACTGTTAATGTAGATCCAGGCCTCTAAACCACTTTACATTATAGGCCAATCTGTCCACACACACACACCCACACACACACACACACACACACACACACACTTTCACCCTTAGGCAGCATTAATGGGATTATAGAGGTTCACCCAGTACTGAGTCTGAAACTGTGAGCCAGCGGAATATCAGCTTTCACTTTCACAGAACGGCCTGTACGCACACGCACACACACATACACACACACACACACACACACACACACACATACACAGACATTGCATTACCATCTGCCACCGCCATTCTGTCAATTTATGACCTAATACGACAAAAAAAACCTCACATAAGTTTAGGTCTAAAATGAATAAATAAATTAAAATAATTAAATAATTCTGTTTCACTTCACTTCCACAGACTAATAACACTCTTTTACAAGTATAAGTAGCATACAAAATCTTACATAAGTACAAAAGTATCAGCATCAAAATACACAAAAGTTCCAAAAGGAAAAGGAATCATGATGCATAATTATATTTATATTATATCACTGGATTTTATTGATGCATTAAAGTGTTGATCACTTAAATGTTCTGCATTAGCATGTTGCTAACAAGCTGGTGCTAAGCAGCATGGGAGGAATCTGCAAAGTAACTAAAACTGTCAGATAAAAGTGTAGTATCTCCCTCTGAGATGTAATGGAGTAGATGTATTAAGTAGAAAAAAGGGAAATGCTAAAATAAATTCCAAGTGCTTCAATAGTGCCAAATTATGTGAATTTAGCGTAAATTCAGAAGATACATTCTTAAATCCATCTTGTCCCTGCAGAGTATTTCAATGATGTGGTTGTAGTACTCTAACTTGCAGGGGCGGAGGTGCTGTGAGGTGAAGGCAGCGTTGACTCAGAGCGGCAGTGACCCAGATCTGTTTGAGGTGAGTGGGTCAGCTTGTGTGTGATCGCTGTGTGAATCCAGATTTACTCCGTTTATCTCAGGATATTTTTACTCAGATTATCTGGCTGCACTCAAGGATCATTTCACGGCTGTATTTATTAAATGTAACAAGGTAGCAAGGTTTTGGTACCAGCCACAGTGACATCACAACGACTGATATTGTTTTCACCTTCAGGTGAGTCTGTGTTTGTGTGTCATCATCATGGCAAAATGTGGCGCTGGAGTCACCTGCTGTAGCAGAACAGTCCCTCCAAGATGTTGCAATCACAACAGTTAAGGCTTATTCAGCTAATCCTTGTAAATTCTGTGCAACTTAATTCCAGTCAACTTTAACTATTTGAAACAGGTAAAATCACATGACATTGTAGAGCTTTGTGCAGCGTATTGATTCGTCAGGTCCGTCTCCCTCTCTCTGTTTATCATGACACCACCGCTGCAGGACCGGAGCTCTGTGCCTGGAGTCAAACACACAGCGACAGAGCTAAGTGTTAGCATCACACTGCTAATGTTACTCAACAGTTATTAACGGTGTTGTCGAGCTGTTTCAGTCTGAGATTATAGCCCAGCTCAGACCAATGATTGGCGACGAAACAAAAATGTTTTAGAATGTTTCAGAGACAAGTTGAAGCGGTTTGAACTGGCCGGTCTGAGCTCGACTCTAGCTGGCTGGTGGTGTCACCTGCAACTCCACTGGTCAAATCACCGGCAGCTGGTTTTAGAAAGCATGTCACCTGTTTCAAGAGCCAGTCGGCTGGCAGTGAATTTTTCCCAGAGATGTTTCTATCATTTAAGGTAGTTCTTATCAAGTGTTAATTTTTCTGATGTTTGGTTGTAACTTTTAATTTGATGTTGAAAGAGGTGGGGATTAAGATAATGATTGACAGCTGTGTGTGCTGATCAGTATGCTCGCTAACAATGGCACTGCTCGTCATTGTTTGGATGGGTGTATAGGCAGGAGCTCGACGCTGGCGGAGATCCCTACTGCGCAGAGTCTGGTTCCAAATTACGTCACCAGTGTAAGATGGCAGCCATATCTTTTAGGATAGATTTAGGATATTTTGGCTTCATTTTTGTACAGTGGGGGTAAGTGGAGACGCCTCTTCCATCTTTACGTACAGTCTATAGACCTGCCATTGTGAGGTGAACCGAAAAATGCAAAGTGATCCTGTTTGATTAACTAATATTGTGTGATGGGCCCCATAAGGTGTATTTTAAAAGACAAGCCGCATTTCCATTTAAAATCAGCCCGCAGGAGAAACATCCTCCTGCAGAGCTGGAGAGCCACGGATTTAGAAGTGTGCATGTGCGAGTTCCAGACCCTCAGTTTTATGCTGTATGGATGGAGGTTGCTCAATATATATCTTAGATCGATGCTGTAAAAATAACGTGTATTTGCAATTGTTTGTTTAAAGTGGAGGCAGAAAACTTTTCTTGTAGCTAGCGTACTAGCTTGTATGTGCGTGTCCAAAACGGTGGCTCTGGGGACTCGTGCAAGTGCATATCTACAACGGTGGCTCTCCAGCTCTGCAGGGGGATGATACTGGCCTGAAGGCCACAACTGGCCCCCAGGCTGGACTTTTGACATGTCTGTTTTAAGAAATGATGCCTGCACAACAAACCAACACAAAGGTGTTATTTTTGTAAAAGTTTAAGAGCAAACTTTATTTAACCCAATGGTGAAACTGTTGTACATCAGCTGCAGTCCAAAGTAGAAAAGAGTGCAAATATATAAAACTTAAGAATAACTCATAAGAGGGTTTTACAGTATGAATCATAAAAATATTAACAGGCTAATAACTATAGACGCATTCTACAAAAGAAGAGTACGTGTCAGACAGAGAGACAGACAGACAGACAGACAGACAGACAGAGACAGACAGACAGGCCTCGTTATGTTGCTCTTGTGAAACAACAGATATAGGTGAGACTGAGCTGAGCTGCCTTTACGTCTGGGGGTGAGATTACGACACCGTGTGTGTGTGTGTGTGTGTGCGTATTGTCACATCTTGCTGCTTCAGCACCCTCACACACATTTACACACACACACACACACACACACACACACACGCACACTGACCATCAGGTGTGTGTGTGTGTGTGTTAATCCTCAGCTCTCTCTCATTGTATCTGCCCTAAACGCAACCCTTCAATATTTTTCACATATTTTATTTCATTTTCAGGCCATGATGTCTCAGTTATTTCAGGCCTTTACACACCAGGGGGCGTGATGAATAAACAACAGGAAAACATGAAATACGTACTGCTGAATATTTACACCTGCAGGGTTGCAAAGTTGGGACAGCTCCAACACAGAGCCGTGCTCATTTCTGTAAGAGTTGCTCAGCAGTGCATGAAGCCAAAATGGTTCAGCTGCTGTGTTCAGAATTCCCTGGATGATCGGCACTGCTTCCGCATTATGTGGCCCATTGAGCAGGCGCACTAGAGAGTGCAAGCGAGTGCAGCTGATCATCTTACTCCCTCCGGCAGAGCGGCTAACTTTTGGTTTAGCGCTCTGCTAACTTGACTGGGAATAAAATTAATTAATCTTCCGGCTCTTCAAGATTTTTGAAATGTTTTCAGAACAAATGGATTAAATCCTAATAGTGAAACTAGTCATTTTGCTGGGGCTGTGATGCTCAAAAAAATGTATCCACTGATTTGCAGATGTATCTTTCCCAATTTAAGTCAATGGGAAAAAGTGTGTTTTTTGGGCCGCAGGGCATCACGTGACCGCGTAATTAGACTGTTTGGCCACTACAAAAATTTCTTCAGAGCCCGCCGCACTTCCCCTGGGCCTGATAGATTTGCATCGGCTCATTCTTGAGAAAAAAAATAATGAATTCAGCATCCAGTGATGATGATCTTCTCAACGTACAGGAGCTAAAGTGCTACCACGGCTGGTTCCAGACATATTTTAAGATATTTGTAAAACAGTTTGATGTCCTTCTGGAGGTGCTTAAGGCAGAGGACCAACTACCATATGATCTATATGGTCAGATAGGTTGGAGGACTTGTTGCATGGCGTGTTGGACAGGGCGTCGTCTTGTGGGAAACATGCTCTGTTACCTGTGCCTGCTACGCTGGTCACCTGCTTACCTTTTGGTTAGCCAGTAGTCAGATCTGATGGAGATAATAATGCCAGGCACGTTCAAACAAACACAAAAAAGTTTCTACATCATATTCATTACAACATGTCTAAAAATAATGGACGTAGCCAAACTCAAGGGGATGGTGGATGGTGTGACACGAGGCGAGACAGCATTCATACAGGAAGTTAACGGCAGGCTCTTGGGTGAAAGTCCAGGGTTTGTTGGACCCATCCACCACCTCTCCCAACCACCCTATAGCGACTTTCCAGCTCCTCATGTTACGTCGCTACTAGCAGCATTTCAAATTGATGCCGTCAATCCGCATATCATACCGCTGCAACTGACGCTGATGCTGCCGTCCGTGTATCATATTGCCGAGACTGGTGCTGTCAGGTCCAACCAGTGGTGTATCATAACACTGTGAAAGGTTCCACCTGGCTGTGTTACAAACTGACAACACCTGACAAAGTGGCGGTATTTGACGACCTTACTTCCATCACTCCTAATGAAACACTCCCCAGAGCAGGAAACTGGTCTTGAGGCCTCGAGGAGCCGTCACACATCGGAGAAACCAGAGAGTGTTCTCAGTGTTTTTGCTTGAAATAAATGATTTGAATAAATAACTGACTCTCTGGTAAGCCACTGAGTAAAATTTCCTACTTATTTATAAATCAGTTGAATGATAGGTGTCAGTGACCAATCACTACTGAAGGATTCTGATTCAGCCTCGTGACGTCAGCACATCTCTGCTGTTTACTCAGCTCTTCTTTGTTTGCTGTAAACACACACACACACACACACACACACACACCAAAGAGTTTGGAAGTGTTTATTTCATCAACAAAAACCATGAAGAACAAAAAAAGACAGGATGTTTGAGGATGCAGGAGTCAATTAAATGATTAGTCATCTACAGAAATGAACATCTTTGGCTTTTGGACTGTTGGTCGAGCAAGATGACTTTTTTATACATCTTCTTTTTAGGACCAGGTTTAATTTATCATAGGTTTCCACATACATATATTTGTTTGATTTTATTTTCCTCAGTGCATCTTCAGGGCAGTTGGTTGCAAACTTTGCTTATCTGTTTCGTTTGGTGGCATTTATCTTTATTGTTGGGGTTTCCTTTTTTTGTTTTGTTTTTTGGTTGTGTTTGGTTGTGTGCAATCCTGCATTGTTTTAAGTCCATGTTCAACCATGCAAAACACTTTGTAACTTCAAATAATAATTATAATAATAATTATTATTATTGCTATTAATATTAGATGTTGCCTTGTGGTGTTTTGTTGCAGTAATAATAATGCAATAAATATAGTGCAGACAGGAAAAAGAAAAACAAGTACTGACAAAGTCAAGAATCCTAAATTGAAAAATAGAAAAATTCCCAGTGAAAGAAGAAAGAAAAATACATGAAAAATATTTAAGATATATAAAGATATGTAAAATACATTTTAAAATGTTCATAATATAAAAAGGAAAACAAATAAAACATGTAAATTATAATAAAAATATGTAGAAATAGATGAAAAAATATGTAAAATACATGAAAATATGTCAAATAAAATGTAAAAGAAAATATTACTTCTTACTACTAAAAGTTTCTTAGAAACAACACGTGGGACGTCAGTGTCCTCAGCTGTGATACTGATGTTTTGTAAAACTAATTAAACTTTAAGGTTTCATTTTTTTCTGTATAACAATGGGCCTATCAGTCAACTTGACCTGATGAAATGCTTTTGATCTGTTGTTTTTTATTATTGATAATAATATGAAATGTTTTCAAGCTGCAGGTCGACATGAGCAGAGAGGAGCTTCAGGTTGCCGTGGCCTACATCTGTCAAATCAATAGAGATGATAGAAGAAGTCCCCTGTTCAGACTGGAGATGCTGCACGCTGATTGGCTGATCCTCTAGGCCCCGCCCTCTTCAGATAGGACAGATAAATAACCCTGCAGACACCTCTGAGTCCTCAGATGTCTATCTGTGTCCATATTTCCCTCCTCTCTGCAGGAAACACAAGGTCAGAGTTCAGGAGAACTTTTCTTACTATCTCCCACTTTTTTAATTGGACCTAAAAGCATCATCAGAAAACCTTCTTTCACTGAGTTTGTGTGAACGCACCACAGCAGCAGGTTTTTACTTTACTGTTGTGTGCTGGATTTGTCAGTTTGTTTGTTGAAGCTGATCTGGGATCAGGTTCAGGATGGAGCTGAAGGATTTCTGTCTGACAGACGACTGTCACTTCATCAGCTCACAGCGGTGGGTTTTTCTACATCTTCTGCTCCTCTAAACACTTTAAGATGAAGTTATAAATATTTTTTCCTGCAACTGCAGTACCACTAAGTTGTACTATGACATTAGAGGCGGTTTTAAAAATATACTTTTGTGCTAGTTATCTTAGACTGATGATGAATTTTTGGAGTTGAAGAAGTTGAAAAAGATGATGAGGATGAATCAGCTGTAATTTGTTTTATAATATAAGGAAATATTTGTGTACTTATTTTGTGTACTGTGGCGACATTAAACAGCTGAAAAACTAAACCTATTAAAAACAATTACATTAATTATAACAGTAAACTTCACTGGAAAATAACATTCAAATAAAAACTTCTTATAGATGAAATAAAGAAAAAATATAAAACTTAAACACTGAATGATGAAAAAAAAACATCAACAGAACATTAAATACGTTTCTCAATAACTTTTACTTTAACATGTTTTCTTTAGTTTGCTGTTATTAGCAGATTTAATCTTTAATCTAATTAGCTGTCACACTGTAAATGGACCTGCATTTGTATAGCAGTACAGCAGTATAGCAGCTGTAGTGCCAACACTAGTTTTAGTACTGTATGTAAAGTATTCACTACTAGTTTTAATTGTAGTACCAGTTTAATTCCCTGATATGAGCAGGTTAACCCCACTAATTCACTGTTTTTACTTTAATTGAGTAAGATTTTGAATGCAGGACTTTTACTTTAACTGAGTATTTCTACATGGTGGTATTACTACATAGTTCAAAGGAACAACAACAGAACAAAAGCAAACACTCATAAAAACTCTACAGCGCCACTAGTGGTCAAAACCTCCACAGAGCAGCTTTAACTTACAGACCAGACATCCTCCCAGGTGAACACATGATTTAATAGGAGACTTTGAAGGGTTAATTAAATTTTGGTGAAGTAGATACCTTTTGTTTTGTTTTTTGACACCTTGGCGAGACACCTACTACGCTGCAGACCGCTGCTCGAGACCAACAAATGACAAAACTGGTTGTTTTTGGACAACGTTCGCAGAATATTTCAATGGCATTTGTGACACCAAACCTGGGTGTTTTTACTACTGAACCTTGGTGTTACATATTACTGTGTTACCAGTGGCATTTTGTTTTGTTGTGTTTCTTACTGAACCTGTTTTTTTTTAATATGTATATTTTTTATACCGACACATTGGCTGTTTCAGAGGGGCATTTGAACCACCAAACATGGGTGTTTTAAGCTAAAACATGATCTTTTCTAACCCTAACCAGTCTGTTTTTGTGCTTAAACCTAACCACACCTTAACCACAGCGTTGTTGAGAAATGTAAAGTTTCAACGTAACTGCTACAAAATAATGTACAAATGTAAAGAATCCGTGGTTTGCAGAAACGGACAATGCCAACCTTTTTGGCGACTGAATTAACTTATGTGCTGAAGGTTTTACCAACATGTGAAGAATTCTGAAAATGATTGATTATTTTATTTTTATTCAATGTTATGAGTATAACCTCTCTTTGGTGTTTTTTTTCTCCATCACTACTGCTGCTGAGCTCCGGTTGTTTATTCTTACTGTTGTCTTCCTCCTCAGCCTCTTGGATTCCTCTTCCTCCTCCTCTTCCTCCTCCTGTCCTGCTGATGAAGCTCGGTCTCCGGCCTCGTTCCTCCATTCCTCCCCCCTCAGTCCCTCCTTCCCCCTGGACACCACACCCGCTCTCAGCCCCTCACACCGAGCCTTCCTCCTCCCCAGCCCGGCCTCCTCCTCCTCCTCCTCCTCCTCCTCCTCCTACAGCCCCCTCTGTGGAGCAGCAGAGCCCAACTCCCCAACAGGATCCAGTTCCAGTGGAGGAAGCGTCAGAGGCAGCGCTGTGGTGTCGGGGACTTCGGTGTGTTTTTCAGTGTCGCAGACCAATTCATTTTCAGCACAGGTGAAGAACATTTTTATTGTGTCCATTTGTGTCAATGAGCCACACTGTGAACACACACTGCAGGTTATTTTGATTCAACCCCACATACACCATCTTGCTGACACAAATACTCACAGGAGCACCAAATGTGGATTGATCCGCTGCTGAAAATAGTCCCCAACAAATTCACTATTTCTCCGTTTTAAAAAAATACATTTTATGAAATTACTGACAAAACGATGTATTTGTTAAAAATTTAAGTCTTCAGTAGAAACCAATGAGCCGCACTCAGATAGTATTTAAAGGAAAGCAGCAGAGATTTGAGTGTGTTGTCTCTCCGCAGGTGGACTCCATCCTGAGGGGAGACTACCTGTCATCGATGGGTGCTGTGGGGCCCAAGAGGCTCTGTCTGGTGTGCGGCGACTTTGCCTCTGGGTATCACTATGGCGTGGCGTCCTGCGAGGCCTGCAAAGCTTTCTTCAAGAGGACCATACAAGGTGAGAACCACAGTGTGTGGTTTGATCAATATGGGAATTAATAGGCAGAGCTGATCAATAAAGCAGCGCTCAGTGCATTGATTAGTGTGTGAAGCAGAAATTCTGTTGATGATGACACAGATGGAGGGAACAGACACACGGATATAAAAACAAGTAGGAAGAAATATAATCTTAATATCCAAAAAACATGTTTATTTGTGTCACTTATTGTTGTATCTTTGCACGCTCAGTATGAACACTGTAGTCAGCTGTGTCACTGATGTGATGTTATTTACCCTCCTGTATGTACTTCCTGTTTGTGGTTACCTAGGTAACATCGAGTACAGCTGTCCCGTGATGAACGAGTGTGAGATCACCAAGCGGAGGAGGAAAGCCTGTCAGGCCTGCCGCTTCCAGAAATGTCTCCAGGCTGGGATGATGAGGGAGGGTACGTCCCCTGAGTTTGTCATAGTGATTACCCATGCGTCTTTGCAGTGTTGATGAGCCTCTGTTTGTAGAGACTGTTAAACTGTCTTGTTGGAAAGTCGCAGAACTCAGTTTACAGGTCACAGACAATCACAAAGAGATGCAAAACAATCACTTAGAGACTTGTCACGACTTCAGCGCCTCTAAACAACCACAAAGATGCTCACAGTGACCACAAGGTTTACATTATATACAGTCAGATTATCATTATGCTCCTCCCAGCCATTCATACGTCTTTTTAATGAGAATTTCACAAAACCTGCAGCATACTTGGCAGGCCGATATCTTCACTCATTTGCTGCCATACAGTATTTGTCCTGTTTTTGTCCGGGTAATGTTCCAAGCGCATTTTCCAAACTACTGGATGGCAAAACATGGACAAAATTAGCCTCTCCCCCATGGCTACAGGTAGTTTCTATCAGGTTTCTATCCATCCGTAAGGAAATGCACTTCCCTGCCTTGGACACTAGAGGCATCATCCGTATATTTATGGATATACAGACACCAGTCACATACTGTACATAAGTGGAAAAGAGGCGTCAATGTAAAGTTAAGTAGATTAAGTTTAGGAAATTGAAGACGGTAAAAAAACATTGGTCTTCTGGGGGGAAAGACCTGTGTTTGTTTGACCCCCACCTACATCCTCATGCAGACTTTAACTCTCCTTCCATCTTTACCCCCGTCAGCGCACATCGCAGCTCTCTCATGTCGGTTATAAATTACTGGCTGATTACATGGGTTGTTATCTAATTTGGGTGCATTACTTTTCATAGGTACATGTATGAACAGTGCATGAGCAGCCTGAAAGACCTCAATGAAAATGACTTCAAAGATGCGCTCTTGGTGCTGCAGTGTTAATGTTTGACTTATAGTCCAAAGAAACACTCTTTGAAGTCATAGCTGCATCATTCGTAGTCATTTTGTGTCTCCTTCACTGAACAGATTCTGACTGTAACGTCCTTTCTCTGCTGCAGGAGTTCGTATGGACCGAGTGAGAGGAGGACGGCAGAAGTACAAGAGGCGGGTGGAGTCTGGACTGAGTTTATACAGCAGAGCGCCGTACAGTCATCCTGTCAGCAGCAGTGAGTTCACATGAGACGCTCTAACATAAAGAACTAAAAGTGTGCATTAAATTAAACCGTTGCATGAGTACGATCTTTAATTATTATTGCCTTTCTTTTAGGAAACAAGGTGATTTCCCATTTGCTGCTGACAGAGCCCGCCCCACCGGCTGCCAATCTGGACGATTCCACCAATGACAGCAGCCTGCGGACCCTGCTGACCCTCTGTGACCTCCTGAACCGGGAGCTGCTGGTTCTGATTGGCTGGGCCAAACAGATCCCAGGTACACATTCAAATCACACAAAGGATCTCCTAAAAACTTTTCACACAGCGCTACGTGCTCAGTTAAGAGCTCGTAGCAATTTCTTCTGTGTGCACAATTATATCTTATAGTTATGACATCTCAGTTATGAGATATTTATTTAATTTACAAAATTAGTTTTTTAATCACAAGATCAAGAAAAATTTTATTGTAATTTTGACAAATTTTCTTTAAAGTACAAAATCTTGTCTCTCATCACGAAATATGTTCTTTCAGTTACTTTTTTCACTTGGAAGTTATGAAATCTTGTCTTGCATTTCGGGGATTTTTTTTTTTTTTAATTTGGAGACCTTTTCTTTTAATTACAAGATCCTGTCTCACAAGATTTTTTGTTTGATTTACAATTTTCAAAAAAACAAAAACATTTTCTTGCGGTTACAAGATATTTTTTAAATTACAAGATTTTTCCTGGAAGTTACCACACCCTTCACTTTACTTAGAAAATCCTATCTCACATTTACAAGATAAATTTTATGTATGACTTGGTTATCCTCCATACTGCCTGACACACCTGAATAACACTTGCTCTGCTTTGCCCCTCTCAGGTTTCTCTGGGCTTTCATTGGTCGACCAGATGTCACTGCTGCAGAGTGGTTGGATGGAGGCGCTGCTTGTGGGCGTGGCCTGGCGGTCACAGGGTGCAGCAGGGGAGGAGCTTGTGTTCGCTGGTAACCTGCGGCTGGATGAGGCTCAGTGTCAAGCCGCGGGATTGGCTGACCTGTACGAGGCACTGCGTCACCTGACGGCAAAATACCAGGCGATGAACCTGAGCCCAGAGGAGGTGGTGACCCTGAAGGCCATGGCACTCGCTAACTCTGGTACTGAAGCATTTAAAAGACAATATATATATATATATATATATGTATATATAAGTATATACTTAACTACTAGCACTTTCTTTTCATGACACTATAGCCTACTTCTACTCCACTACATCTCAGAAGGAAGTGTTGTACTTTTTACTGCATTACATTAAACTACCTATCAGTATATAAAATAATTAATATGATTGCCACATTAGTGGCAGCAACATTAAAGTGATGAACATATTAATGCAATTATAATCATAATATATGATAATAATATGATACCTGATATTTCTGTACTGTTAAGTAACTTTTTGGATGCAGGACTTTTGAAGTATTTTTAAACTGTGGTATTACATTACTTTTAAGATTTTTTTTTTTTTTTTTAAAAAAGTATACATATTTATAAAATCCTGCTTATTCATAAAGATTAAATCAGTCGTTTCCAACCTTTTGGTCACATTTCAGATGTCTATGATTTGTCAGTTGTTGAAATATCTATAGATATAGTATTTTTAAGTAGGTTTAAGGTAAATATTGTACTTCTTACACCTTTACATTTGTCTGACAGCTGTAGTTACTTCTCAGGTAAAGATTTTACATGTAAAAACTAGGGATGTCCCGATCCAGCATTTTCACTTCCGATCCGATACCGATATTACAGCCTTGAGTTTTGGCCGATACCGATACCGATGAGTTTTTTGGATACCGATACCGATCCGATCCAAGCGCGTATTATACATTTACACTTATTTTGCTGTCAGTCATGTTAGAAAAGGTTTGATCAAGCAAAGAACAACTACTTAATCAGGTTAGTTAGAATGATCCACAACAGTTGGTATGAGAAACTGACCTGTTTAATGTTAACAGGGTTAAATAAACAAACTTTAAACTTGAGCATTAACATTAAATAAAAAATATAGCTGGTTTGCTTTGGCTGCTTTGGCCCCTTAATAAATAGAAAATGAATCAACACAAGAAATCTTTAAAATGTCTAACAATGAAATTAAAATAGCAGCAAGACTCCACACACTTGTGCTTTGCTCCCCTAATAAATAAAAAAAAAGATTAACACCACAAGACATTGTTGGCATTTAACAAACAATGCAGCCTTTCCTTGTCAGTTATTTTAGTAGTGTTTTTGTAGTCCATCCATGGCTCCAGTTTCACTAATTGTGCCCAAAACAATGCCATCAGTGCTCTTTACTTAAACAGTAAGAGTGTAAACCAAATAAAAATATCACTCTCAAAAAACCAGAGCAGAAAACAAATAGTCAGTTAACTAAATTGACCGCTACTCTTCCTACCCTCTGTGTATCTGCCTTCTGCATGCTGGCCTGGTGGATTGATAGTAAGAGCTGGAGCGGATCACTGCAATGGACTGCTTGAATAGCGGAGCGCTGGGCTAGCCGGAAAACCTGGCACAGACTCCGTGAAAAACTGGATCGGAGTTCATGGATCGGCATTTTTCCATGCAGTCCGATCCGATGCCGATGCCCGTTTTTTGCTAATATCGGCGGCCGATACCGATCCGAATATCGGATCGGGACATCCCTAGTAAAAACATCTGATCTCTTTAAAAAACACTTGTATCCTCATACAACAGTTTGTATTATGCCCCACAAATGGTTTTGTCATGTTATGTACTTAAAGTAAAGTTGCGTTGCGTAGAAAAGGTTAAGGAGAGCAAAGTAACATAGGTTAGGTTTAGGCAAGCAAAGTTATGTAGCGAGGGTTTAGAAAACATTATGTAGGTTAGGTTTAGGCAAGTCAAGTTGCGAAGGTTAGGTTTAGAAAAGTAAAATTGTGGAGGTTCGGTTTTGGCAAGTAAGGTTACATGGTTAAATTTAGGAAAGTTAAGTCACGTAGTTTAGGTTAAGAAAAATAAAGCTGCATAGATTTGGTTAAGGCAAGCAAAGTTACATAGGTCAGGTTTAGAAAAGTACAATTACATAGGTTAGGCTTTGCCAAGTAAGGTTACATCGTTAAATTTAGGCAAGTAAAGTTACGTAGTTAGTTAGTTAGTTTTAGGTAAGTAAGGTTGCGTAGGTTAGGTTTTGGCAAGTATATTTACATAGGTTAGGTTAAAGAAAGTTAAATTATATTGGTCAGATTAAGGCAATGAAAGTTACATAGGTTAGGATTACGAAAGTAAGGTTATGTAGCAGGTTAAATTTAGGAAAGTAAAGTCATATAGGTTAGGTTTAGGCAAGTAAAGTTACACAAGTTAGATTTAGACAAGTTAAGATGCGTAGGTTAGGTTAGAAAACAAATCATGTTGTCTGACGTATCCTAAAATAAGTCAAAGTACATTTGGTTTCACATGGGACACAAACACCCATCTCCCAATGCAAAGTCCTGTGTTTGTTTGACCCATCCAGACAAATCACAACCTGTCTCTGTATGCACACTCTCACTCTTTATAATACTTCCTTCTTTACTCCCATCAGTAATATATATAGAAAACACTGAGCGGGGCCATTTCGCATAACGAGCACTTTACTTTTGATACTTTAAACAAATTTTGCTAGTAATACTTTTACTTAGAGTAAGGGTTTACTAAGGGGTTTTGAATATCTGTGAGTGTATTTTTATATCTTGGAACTGATACTTTCATACAGGGCTAAGTAACTAAGCTTTAACATAATATTTTTAAAATATTCCTAAAATTACTTTGATTTTTCTATTTTCATATTTTGTGGCTTTATCAAATAGATTTGCCCTTAAGTGTCCCTTCTTCAAAGTTCCCTGTGGAGTGTCTGTTTATACTAGAGGGGATAAACCTCACAGTGGGGTGGCAGATGCCCCTGATGCCCCCCTGTACTGCAGATCTGCCCCAGACACAGAAATAACATAAAACAGAAGCAGCACCATGAATACTCATATTGATTTACAATTTAAAAAGAGGAGAAGTTTGGGGGAGGATGGAGGGGGATCTGAAATTATTGATCCCAGAGGAGTATTTATTGATATTGATCAGAGGCTGGGAGCTGAAGCAGCGCTGTATTGATTAGCCCCAAAACGTTTTGGGGAAGGGGGTCGTCTTTGGAGTGAGTGTGTGTTATTCTACACGTGCCCTTTGGTTCCTCCTGAAGAAGTAAAGCTTTAACAAATAATTTCATGTTTCCAAAATCTCCCAAAACAGCTGCTCACTGTAGTTTGTGTCAAACAGGAGGAAATAGTGCTTTTGTTGGGGACTATTTTACAGTGTGAGTAATTTCAAGGTAACACTTGAGCTCTATGACACAGAAGGAGAAGATACATAAAGCACTTTGTTGAGGCTAACAGCTGATCAATAACATCTGACTGGCAGTGTATGATTGCATAAAACGCTCCTGTTGAAGCAGTGCATGATGGGACACCTCCAGCTGAAGTCTGGTCAGTCTCCCACTGTCTGAGCCTCGGATCAATAAAGTGTATTGATAGACTCGGTTCTGGATCTATAAACTGTTAACTGTCTGCTGGAGGACACAGGGTGTGTTTGTGCGTGCACTGTACAGACACCCACAGGCTGACCTTGACCTTTTTTTAACTCCCACTTGACCAACAGTTGTACCCACCCTTAGTCTTTTATTTTGAAGTTGAGTCACCGTGGAAATGAAAATGTGTAAGCTACAACATAAAAATAATATTAAAACATGTTTACAACACAAGAAAATATAAATAAATTACACACTATTCAATAAATAATTGGGGTAAAACATTCACAGCAGACTGCACTCTGTTATATAATTTTCAGGAATACTATATAAATATCATAAAACACCTTCACCTCAAAACTACAATACAGAACAATGAAACACACTTTAAATCCACCTATTTAGCATTTATAAGCAGTTTCTAACCATTTAATAAATGTTTGTAATGCAGCTATAATAACATTTTAAATGTTTACTTTGGTACAGTATTAGTAAACAATTATAGTTTGCCCTGTGAAGACATCTTTTATGTTTTGAATAAATGTTTGACAAAATTATTAAACAATAATAATGAACATTTTTATGTATAAAGTTATTAAAAATGTAATAATAATTTTGACCTAATATCTCATATTTGTGCTTTAGTATCAGTACTGATTTACTTAGTCAAAATTTTGACTTATTATAACACTTTTAATTTTGACTTTGACTTAAAATTTGAAAAAAAAAAAAAAAAGTCAAAATTTGACTTACATTAAGTTAAAGTTTTGTCTTAAATTTGTACTTAACACACAAGTGTTTTTATTTGAGTTATTCTTAAGTTAACACTAGTTTTTAAAATTTAATTTTCTGGCAGCAACAGGCCTCCATGGGTTTGCATAATATTTAACATTGCATTGCATTTTATAAAGTTAATATATGTATTCATGTAAAATCTTAGTCTGTAAAGCAACTATAGTGGTGAGATAAATGAAGCAGAATAGAAGTGTAAAGTAGCATAAAATAGAAACACTTTAGAGTCATTTAATGAACTGATTATTGATGTTGTTTGATTATTAAAACCCAAATATATTTAGTTTTCATTCATATTTAACATAAGAAGCATCAAATTCTCGCATTTTAGAAAAGTACATTATAGCTATAAAAAAAAATTGATAGTAGCAGATCAGTTTTCTGTTGATTGATTAATCGTAGCTCCTCAGTACAGGACTTGAGTAAATGTCCTGATGTCTTCTTCTCTGATCTGTCAGATGCCGACCCGGTCGACTGTCCAGACTTGGTCCAGAGGTTCCAGGACGGGCTCCACGAGGCCCTGCAGGAGTACGAGTCGTCCCGCAGAGAGCAGCACCGGACAGGCCGTCTGCTGATGAGCCTCCCCCTGCTGCGGCAGACGGCCGACCGAGCCGTGCAGGCCTTCCTGCGGCTACACCGCCACCGCTGTGTCCCCCTCCACAAACTGCTACTGGAGATGCTCGACGCCAAGGCCTGAACATGTGTGATCACTCTGAGGACCACCTTCATCATCATCATCATCATCATCATCATGATGAGGACACAGACTTTTATTGAAATGTTGAGCTGAACACTGAGACTATGAGACTATCCATGTGGAAGACATGAATATAACATTTGTCTGACAACTTTAGTTACTTTTCAGGTGACAGTTTTTCATCCTCTTCCTGTCCAGTGAAAACCATGTATTTCCAGATGTGCTGGTCCTGAATGTTTGTGATAAACTGAAGGATGAAGTGTTCCCCAGTGTGTTGAGAAAATTTTCTTCCTTCTTAAGCTAAAATAAACTCTTTAAAAACCCTCTTGGATAAGCTGGAAAAGTCGTCGTCACAAAGCTGACAACAGACCATTTTTCTGACTTTTTAGAGATATCTGGTTCTCACAGGACACCCATGCTACAAACATATGATGATCTTATAGAATATGGTGCGTTGCTGTCGATTAAACTACCCAACAGTATATAAAGGAGTGAAAATTAGCACAACCTGAAACATCTACAGTAGGAAAATGACACATTTACATTATTGCAGCAGTGCTATTAGTCCAAAACCATCATGTAGAACAGGAAAACACTGACAGCATGAAGCTAAATACTCTAAATCATAGACATATATAAACTGTGTGCTATATAAAGATGTTTATATACAGTCTACGCTCTAAATACACAACCTTTAATTGTAGTGGAATATTTTGACAGTGTGGTATTAGTGCTTTTACTTCAGTTAAGGATCTGAATACTTCCTCCACCACTGCCTGACTTTGGAGGATGGAAGCTGCCAAAACCCAAAATAAATAAATAAATGACTAACTAAATTAATATGCCATTAAATGTAACAAATATAATATTAAAAATCAACACAGACATTAATTGATAAAATGTGACATAAATTGATAACTTCTGTATTTATTTCAATGCTTATTTACTTTCCAATTTAATCATCCCTTTTATTTACTTTTTATTCATTTTTAAATTTATTTATTTATTTTTGCATTTATTATTATTTTTTTAAATAATGTATCTATGTATTGTGATTTCTGGACTCTCATATAAATAAAAAAAATAACTAAAGACTTGCTTCTGTATTTATTTACCTTTGTATTCATTTCTCTGCTTATTTATTTTTCAATTTAATTACCCCTATAATGTGTTTTTTTATTATTATTTTAATTTTATTTATGCATTATGTATTTAAAAGTAATTTATCTATGTTTTGTGATTTTGGGACACCTCAAATAAATAAAATAAATGACTCAATAAATAAATGAACATGACATTAAATGTAACAAATATAAATGTAGGCATAATTTAATTGATAAAATGTGACAAATTGATATTTCTGTTTTATTTATTCTCCTTTGTATTCATTCCTCCATTCATTATTTAGTTTTAATTAATTTATTTATGCATTGTGATTGCCGGACACTTAAATGAATACATTTAAAAAATACAAGAACAAATAAATGACTCGATAGATATATTAATATGCCATTGAATGTAACAAAAATAATATTTAAAATAAATGTAAGCATTAAGTAATTGATTAAATATGACATAAATGAATATTTCTGCTTTAATGTGCATCTTTATTTATTCATCTTTGTATTGATTCCCCTTTTAATTAATGTTAGTAATTTTTGTATTTATTATTCATTCAAAATGTATTTGTTTATGTCTTGCGATTATCGAACACTGAAATAAATAAATAAATAAATAAATAAATAAGGTCGCAGTACCACCCCAGGTCGCAATGTGTCGCTGTTTCCCCACTGCTGTCTGGATCTGATCCAACCCACCCGGATGTTTGGCGGAGCAGCAGCAGCAGCAGCAGCGGGCTGCAGGATGCACACACAGACAGCTGTCACACTGAAAACACAGTTAACACGGTTTTAATGACACTTTTATCCAACATGCGTGACAGTCAGGCGCGCGTGCACGATGCCCGATCGATCTGTCATATATGAAACTATCGATACGGCTCGTGGAAGAAGTTTATCGGCGGTTTTTCACAGATTGTGGACGGAGTTAAGTATGAGGAGTGAGAGAGGAGCTTTTGAATGGAGCTAACCGGCTAACTGTAGGCTAACAGGGTTTAATGAACTTTATCAACAGTTTGACTCAGTGACAGTAACAGAAGACAACATGGACACACTGCTGGACTTTGAGGAGTGTGTCAAAGACTCACCTGAGTTCAGGTAAGTACACATACACACTTGAGCATCTCCAAACCGCGCATGTGCAGAAGACTTGATGATGTTTTATTTATTCTGCTCAGGCTGAAGCTCGAGCTGTTTGAGGCGGATGTGTCTGCGCTCGAGACAAAACTGGATAAGGTACAAGTACTACTGTTACTGTGTTACTGTCACTGCTGCGCCTGCTACTGTTATTGTTTATACTACTGCTGCTACTACTGTTGATACTGCCGCTGCTGCTGATACTATCACTGTTACAACTAGTAATGTTATTGTTAATACTACTGCTGCTCCTACTGTGCTTCTGTCACTACTACTACTACTGTTGATACTGCTGCTGCTACTGTTGATACTGCCGCTGCTGCTGATACTATCACTGTTACAACTGCTAATGTTATTGTTAATACTACTGCTGCTCCTACTGTGCTTTTGTCACTACTACTACTGTTCATACTGCTGCTGCTACTGATAATATCAGTTACAACAACTAATGTTATTGTTAATACTACTGCTGCTCCTACTGTGCTTCTGTCACTACTACTACTGTTGATACTGCTGCTGCTGCTGCTACTGTTGATACTGTGTTACTGTTACAACTGTTACTGTGTTACTGTCACTGCTGCTGCTGCTACTACTGTAGATACTGCTGCTGCCACTGATACTATCACTGTTACAACAACTAATGTTATTGTTAATACTACTGCTGCTCCTACTGTGCTTCTGTCACTACTACTACTGTTCATACTGTGTTACTGTGTGACTGTTACTGTGTTACTGTGTGAATGTTACTATTGTTACTGTGTTACTGTGTGACTGTTACTATTGTTACTGTGTGAATATTACTATTGTTACTGTGTTACTGTGTGACTGTTAATGTGTTACTGTGTGACTGTTACTATTGTTACTGTGTGAATATTACTATTGTTACTGTGTTACTGTGTGACTGTTAATGTGTTACTGTGTTACTGTGTGACTGTTAATGTGTTACTTTGTGAATGTTAATGTGTTACTGTGTGAATGTTACTATTGTTACTGTGTGAATGTTACTATTGTTACTGTGTTACTGTGTGACTGTTAATGTGTTACTGTGTGAATGTTACTATTGTTACTGTGTGAATGTTACTATTGTTACTGTGTTACTGTGTGACTGTTAATGTGTTACTGTGTGAATGTTACTATTGTTACTGTGTTACTGTGTGACTGTTACTATTGTTACTGTGTTACTGTGTGAATGTTACTATTGTTACTGTGTGAATGTTACTATTGTTACTGTGTTACTGTGTGATTGTTAATGTGTTACTGTGTGACTGTTAATGTGTTACTGTGTGAATGTTACTATTGTTAACTGTGTTTCTGTCACTGCTGCTACTACTAGTGTTGATACTGCTGCTGGTACTTCTGCTATTACTGTTACAACTACTACTACTGTTATTGTTACTACTACTACTACTACTACTATTACTACTACTGATACTGTGTTACTGTTACTGCTGCTACTGTTACATTTAATAGTACTGCTGCTTATCCTACTACTTTCATTACTGCTATTACCACAGCTACTTCTTCTGCTGTTAATACTGCTTATGCTGCTGCCACTACTACTGTTACTACTGCAGCTATTACTACTACTACTGTAGCTACAACTGTTACAGTGGTACTGATACTGTTTTTGTTGCTACCACTACTACCACTGCTGTTACTGCTGCAGCTTCCACTCCTACTGTTAATACTGCTGCTACTACTACTACTGTTACTACTACAACTACTACTCTGTTAATACTGCTGCCGCTGTAGCTACTACTACAACTTTCATTACTGTTACTACAGCAGCTACTTCTTCTACTGTTAATACTGCTGCTGAGGCTGCTACTACAACTACTTCTACCGTTACTACTGCAGCTACTGCTGTTACTGTTACTGTCAATACTACTACTACTACTGTTACTATATTACTGTTACTACTACTACTACTACTACTAATAATAATAATAATAATAGTACTGTTACTACTGCAGCTACTACTATTTTTACTGTTAATACTACCACTGCTACAACTACTGCTGCTACCACTGTTAATAGTATTATTGCTACCAGGCTTCTACGTTACTATTGTTAATGATACGAATTGGGTTAACACTGTTACCGTGTTGTGTTACCACTTACTTTTACTATTACTACTACTACTATTTCTGTTATGACTAATTTTACTGTTTATATTGCTACTACCACTGTTACTTCTACTGTCACCACTATTACTTCTACTGTTACTGTTAATACTGCCGCTGCTGCGACTGCTAATGTTACACCTGTTGATACTGTTACTGCCACTATGACTACTACTAGTGTCAAAACTGTTAATGCTACTTTTGCTACTGTTTCTATTATGACTTATGGAGCTGCTGCTATTACTACCACTACTACTGTCTCTGTCACTACTGCAGATACGTCTTCTGTGGTGTGACTCGTGTGTATCTGCTGCCCCCCTGTGGCTGACACAGTTTATATATCAATACACAATAGCTTGTTATTTTATCAACATTTGTTGTTGTATACCTGTACTTATGTACCTGTGAGGAGATCTTATCTGTCTGTAATCTTTGTCTCTGACCAATCAGGTGATGAAGCTGTGCAGTAAGATGGTGGAGGCGGGTCAAGCCTACAGTGCAGCCAATCAGCTGTTCCTGACCGGCCTGGCTGAACTTTCCACGTACAACAAGAAGGACGGCGTCATCACCGTATGGAGCTAATTAATGCTAATAAATGTGATGTTTTGTTATAAACTGATCCACCAGTAGTTTGTATAAGAGTGGAAAAGGCCTCTCGGCAGTGTGTTGGTTCTGGTGGCAAATGGTTGGCATCTCACTATTGTTTTCACGGTCTCCTGTGAAGTGTTTCATACTGACTTCCTGTTTTCTTCCATGTCAGAACTGTCTGAACCAGTTCAACCAGGGCCTGCAGGAAATGGTCAGCTTCCACACGGTGAGTGCACACACACACACATCCTGTTTTCTGTGTATTAAATGTTTTATCCCTGTCTTTGCTTTAACATGGTGTAAGTTTGGGCTGCAACTAATTTTTTGAGTCGGGGATGAATGACCCTCCTTCTACTTCAATGTGGAAATCTGTGATCTCCAAGGTTGTGACAATCCTGTTTGGATGGAAGGACTTGTCTTCATTGTGGGGCAGTAATAATATTACTTTTTACAGTAAGAAGTAGTGTAATTAATTACCAAAAAAAATTCAGTAAAACAGTCACCCCAAAACTAGGGATAGACCGATATGGATTTTTTAGGGCCGATGCCGATACCGATTTTTTTCCATCACCCTTAGCCGATGACCGATTATGGACTGCCGATTTTCTTGAGCCGATATTTGGGGCCGATACTGCTTTTGCTCCCTCAATTTACATAAAAAAATGACACAATGATAACAAATATTACAGGTCTCAAGTTTAAAATAAGAAACATTTATTGAACAGTAAAAAATACTAAAACAAGATGGAAAGTTGAGGTAGAACAAGTAGAATATTATTATTATACATTCAAATAAAAAAAGAGTTCAGTGCTCTTAAATCTTCCAGTAATGTCTTTATAAAATAAACAAATATTTAAGCTGAAGCATAAATAAAACAACAACTACTGTACACAGTAGGATTCAACAGCTTTGTTCAACTTAACCACATATTTTCAAATGAAAAAAGTGCCAGGGAAAAATAAATCCACGAACCCACGCGCGTATCGGCCGATGCCGATACAAGTAAAAAACTCAAATATCGGTCCGATATATCGGCTGGCCGATGTATCGGTCTATCCTTACCCAAAACCAAACAACTCGTTACAACTTTACTGTTTGTTATCACGTCACCACTAACTTGAAAAACAGCGTCAGCGGCTAGTTTCCAGGGAGGGTGGGTGATGGTCACAACCACGCACAGTATGGGTATAAAATACTTGACTGCAAGATTAACAGTGCATCAGTCTTCATAAAAAGCGTACACCCTTTTGTGGCGCTAAGCTACAAAGACTAATGCAGACAGGTTTGGGGGGAAAAAAAAAAACAGCGTCACATCAGCGGTCTCATTTTTGTATTTGTTGCACTGCGCATGCACGTCTCAAAACAGCAAGCTAGTTTGCAAGATGGAAACGCTTTCCTTAGCAGCTGGAAATATTACATTTACTTTGATATTGTCAGGTGGAATGGAAAACACATCCTCAAACCACTGGTCTGAAACACCTACTATGACCGACAACACACCATGGAACTCCAGGACATACGCCCCACCGTGGAGGTCTGGTGTAGCCTCACTGGTTAAACAACCAAAACTGGATTTAACTTGTGGACAGCTGCAGGCTACAAAAAACTAATGAAACCTGCAGATAGATATGTTGTGGAGAAAATGTTGCTCCACGAGTGACTCTCCGTCTTTCACCCTGAGCCTAGGGAATATAACGATTACAGGCAACTGTAGGCCCCTATGCTAAAAAACAAAAAATCATTTGCCAGTGATCTAGCTTCAGCCACACTTACCAGCAGTTACCCTGACATTCACACAAGGGCACACATCTGAATTTTGGGGAGATGTGCAATTACCAATTTTATGGGGTGTAATGGAAAGTAGTATGAGGACTAGTGTAACAAATTACTGTTGTCAGAGAGTGATAAGTAATTTTATCACTTTTGAAAAGAATAATGAATAATATATTACATTTTTAGAGTAACCAGCCCAACGCTGCTCGTCTTGTTCCAGAGAAATGGAAGAAGCCGCTGAAATCTCTGATAGTTCAAATGGAAGATATTTGTGGACAAATGTCTGAGTTGGGGACAGTTCAGAAAATCTCACGGATAATAATTAAACAGGTCTAACAGACTCTGGTCCGGGGGCCCCTGTCGTCTCAGGCCCCTGGACCAGAGCCTGTTAGGCTTGTTCAGTATCCATCCATGAGGTCGATGCAGCTGATGATATTGTTTCTCTGTCTTTCTTTTGTCCTCAGATGTTGTTTGATCAGACTCAGAGAGCCATCAGTCAGCAGCTGAGCAACCTCTGTACACAGTAGGTCCAACACACACACACACACACACACACACACACACTCAGACATGGTCAACGGTTACTTGTACATATCAGGACCTCTGGTTGTGCTTTATTTATTTATTTATTTTTTGTTAAGATCTGTTTTTATTGAAAGAAGCTCAATTTTCAGCGCAATTACCCAAACTTTTCCATCTGTGCATGAAAGAATAGATTTAAAAGAAAGAACAAATACACTACTGTACAGAAACAAATACACTTGTAGAAAGAGAGGCTAATTATAAGACTGATAATCAATCAAGTGATCAGTGCCCTTATTGTCATTGCACAGCTGTACAACGACATTAGGTGTCTCCAGTAGATCATACAGAAATTCACAGACAAGCAGACACATTAAAGACTTGATATACATGAGTATAAAAACAATAGATAACTATTAAAGCAGAGTAAGTACAATACATTATTGCACAGTCACGAAATATTGCACATATTCAGGATATTCTCTTTAGTTGTTGCGTTATTGCGCAAATCTCATAGCTGGGTTATTCACATTTTAATTCTTTAAAGCATTTGGGTAAAAGCTTTTTAGGAAGTGCGAGCTTTTAGGGACCTTTAGTGGCTTCCTGAGGGCATGGTGATGTTTGTGGCCTGACAAAGACATTGGGTTCTGTAAATGTCCAGGTAATGTAAATTTTAAAGCTTTATAAATACTCTGACTCCTGAAACCTTGTCCCAACAATCAGCAGCCATTACCTATTACCTATCCTTAGTTTCCTTAGTTAGTAATGTCATTAAGAAATGGCAGTTAACAGGAACTGTGGAGGTCAAGCTGAGGTCTGAAAGACCAAGAAACCCCCCCGAGAGAGCTGCTCGTAGGATTGTTAAAAAGGCAAATCAAAACCCTCGTTTGACTGCAAAAGACCTGCAGGAAGATTTCTCAGACTCTGGAGTGGTGGTGCACTGTTCTACTGTGCAGACACACCTGGACAAATATGACCTTCATGGAAGAGTCATCAGAAGAAAACCTTTCCTGTGTCCTCACCACAACATTCAGCCTCACAAGTTTGCAAAGGAACATCTGAACAAGCCTGATGCTTTTTGGAAACAAGTCCTGTGGACTGATGAAGGTAAAACAGAACTTTCTGGACACAATGAGCAAAGGTATGTTTGGAGAACAAACTGTTAAACACGGGGGTGGATGGATGATGCTTTGGGCTTGTGTTGCAGCCAGTGGCACGGGGAACATTTCACAGGTAGAGGGAAGAATGGATTCAGTTAAATTCCAGCGTCACAGCATCTGTAAAAAAGCTGCAGATGAAGAGAGGATGGCTTCTACAACAGGACAATGATCCTAAACACACCTCCAGATCCACAATGGACGACCTCAAGAGGAGCCAGCTGAAGGTTTGACCACGCCCCTCACAGTCCCCCGACCTAAACATCATTAAACATCTGTGGATAGAGCTCAAAGAGCAGAGCATGAAGACGGCCCAAGAATCTCACAGAGCTAGAAGCCTTTTGCAGGAAGAACGGGTGAAAATCCTCCAAACAAGAACTGAAAGACTCTGAGCTGGATACACAAAGTGTTTAGAAGCTGTGATACCTGCCAAAGGGGGTGCTACTGAGCACTGACCATGCAGGGTGCCCAAACTTTTGCTTCAGGTCCTTTTCATTTTTTGTTAATTTGAAACTGTAAAAGATTTTGACCAGGGGTGCCCAGACTTTTGCATGCACCTGTACAATCATGACGTTGACGATTACAATAACGATGTGTCTCTGAGGTTCCTGCCCCAGCTGCTGGAGACCAGGAGGGAGTTTGTCCGGATAGGGGACGACCTGGAGACGGCGGCAGTCAAGAATGCTCAGGTGTCTCGCCACAAACCTGGTGATGCAGAGCGGGCGAGTCACCTGCTGCTTGCCACACGCAAATGTTACCAACACTTCGCCTTGGACTACTGTCTGCAGGTACACACACACACACACACACACACACACACACACACACACACACACAGCTGCCATCATATCACATCACCGCACATTTTATTTCCATGTTTGAACAACAGAGAATGAAATATTCCACACGTTTCAATTGTTTTCAGCTCAACACCTTCAAGACTCAGCAGAGAATCGACATCTTAAACTCAGTGAGTTGTTTAATTTTACAGTCATATTTATGTATGTTGTTGTTTTAAAGGAGTAGTTCAACATTTTGGGAACAAAGCGTATTCTTTCTGTGAGAGTGAGATGTGGAGACCAATCTTGTGTCAGGATGTGGTTAGCCTAGCTTAGAATCAAGACCATAAGCAGGGGAAACAGCTCGTCTGGCTCTGTCCAAAGTTCAAAAATAGTGAGCTCAAAGTTTTGGATAAACAGTTGGAGTTGTTTTGAAATGTGTGTATTGTTGTCTGTTGTCAGGTGTTTTCCTTCGTCCATGCTCAGTTCACCTTCTTCCACCAAGGCTTTGACCTGCTCAGGGACCTGGAGCCCACCATGAAAACCATGGCAACACAGGTCCTGACCTCTGACCCCTTTCTGTTTCACTTTTATCTTAATTATCACCTAAACGTATGAAATCCAGCTCACTCTGTGTGCTTGTTTTCTCTATCCAGCTGTCGCAGTTATCATCAGACTGTGCAGTTAAGAGAAAAGACCTGGAGAACAGACACCTGCTGGTGCAGCAGAGAGTAAGAACGTCACCTCTATCGGTCCATCTGTCTGTCAAGATCTCTGCCACTGATAACTCTATCTTTATTGTATAGGCCAGTGTTCATTTTGAGAGTTATTATAGATTTACTCTTGTGTTGTTGTCTGTTGTCTCCCTACACCACGCTCATGTCTGTGCAGTGAATGTGAGGCTACTTAGCTTAGCATTAAGACTGGAAACAGGTGGAAACACCTTGTCTGGCTCCACTCAAATGTAATAAAATCCACCTAAACTCACTGGCATGTTGTATGTTTAATCCGTACAATAACCAAAAGTGTTCTGCGCATAGCGCCACCTGAAATTGTTGTTTTGTGTGTTTTCAGGATGCTTCAGGAGAGCCAATGGTCAGCCCTTGCCCTGGGAGTGATGACATCATCCAGGGTTACCTCTTCAAACGCTCCCGGAGGAAATCCAAAACCTGGAAGAGGTACAATGCTACTGGTTTTTCTGCTGATCAAGGAGAGCTTCAATTAAAGGTCCAGAGTGTAATATTTAGAGGGATTTAGTGGTGTCTAGTGGTGAGGATTGCAGATTGCAACCAGTTGAAACTTCTCCTGGTTAGAATTCCCACAGTTTTTGTTGTTCAGGAGGTTTTTACCGGGAGCTGAATTATCTGCAGATGTCTTTTCCTCTCCAAAACAAATGGTCCAGTTAATTTAAACCAGTAAAACCAATGCATAAATAAGTTACACAAAAAGTGATCCAACGCTCACTGGAGAGGCCTGTAATTACAGTGGCTGATGAGAAACTGTGAATGAGCCTATCTAGAGCCAGTGTTTGGTTTGTCCATCCTGGGCTACTGTAGAAACACAGTGGTGCAACATGGCGATCTCCATAGACGAGGACCTGCTCCCCATGTAGATATAAATGGCTCATTCTAATGAAAACACGATTCCTTATTTTCTGGTGATTATAGACTAAAGAAAACATACTTAAAAACATATCCCCCTTAACCCGACACACTGGACCTTAAAAAGTGTGTATTTAATCTGTGTGTATGTGTTTGTTAAGGTCTTATATCATTCATAATAGGACTAAACTTTATTCTAATATTCAAACTCATTTCAGGTGCTGGTTTTTCATCAGAGACAATCAACTCATTTACAGGAAGTCACACAAGGTACAACTGCTCATTTATTCAAAGTGATGTGGCAGGTCTCGGCACGTTTTGGCAGGTCTCAGTTTGGGTTAGAAATACTGAGTTTATATTTTTGCATCTTTACAAAGTGTTATAGTGTATTGTTATTGATTGACTGCAGCTTTTTTTCAGAGAATATTAACAAAACCTCAGACTTATATAATTAGTTTAACCTGGAAAACGCACAGAGGAGATGAAAGTGCTACATGATGTTATTTTGGTGCTGAAATAAAACAAATAAATTAAAGAACATGATGAACGAACAGAAGGAGTAACATTGTGTTTTGTGTTCGTGTTGCAGGAGGAAGCCGTGGTTCTGTTTGAGGACCTCAGACTGTGTGCTGTCAAATCACTGGAGCACATCGACCGACGTTTCTGCTTCGAGCTGCTCTCTGTTCAGAAGTAAGACTGTCACACGTTCACAATGAAGAATCAGTGGGCTGTTATTCTGTTACTGTTAGTTTTCATCAACAAATCTCATGTCCTGTGGCTCTCAGCTACAAGCGCTTTGGTTTTACTGAAGACGTAGATCTTTAAAAAACACAAACATATAGTTTTATTTTTCTTGTCAGATGCTGTGCTCTGCAGGCAGACTCGGAGCAGCTGAAGCAGGCCTGGCTCAGCGCTCTGCAGGGCAGTATCGACCTCGCCTACAGGGAGAGAGCAGACGTTCATATCACACAGGCAGGTTTTATAACCTATTATAAACTTTTAATATGTTCTAATGTAGAAATCTAAATCTGTCAATTAAGTAAAGCTGTCAGATAAATGTAGTGTGGTAAAAAGTAGCATGAAAAGAAAATACTCTAGTAAAGTACATCTAAGTGCAGCACTGTTATTATTGTAACATACAGACTTTATCCCTGCCTGTGCACAGCCTAAAGAGCTCCCCCCTCTCCTGTGTGGTGGGGACGCCTCCCCGGGGCCCCCTGCTCAGAGGCCGCCAGCGCTGAGCATGGCCCTCAGTGGCCCTGGGAACCTGCGGTGTTGCGACTGCGGCGAGGAGGATCCTCGCTGGGCCTCCATCAACTTGGGAATTACCATGTGCATTGAGTGCTCTGGCATACACAGGTAACAGGAGCTGCTCGACATCACAATATTATATTATATTTTATACCAGTGGTTCCCAACTGGTCCAGCCACAGGGACCAGATTTCTCCCTAGTCGTTAGTTCAGGGTCTACACGGTTTAATGCATTCAGTATCTTATTAGAGTTCAGCCATGTCATTGAGCTAGTTATTCACTCTACAGCAGGAAATGGAACAAAAATAAAGTGTGTTTTTTACAAACTTGACACGTTTTCAAGTCATTTTGTGGTCTATTCAGAATGGACCCACGACCCACCTTCAGACCGCGGCCGATCATTTGGGAACCACTGTTTTTTACTGTAGAAAGTACATATTTTATTCAGTACACTTTACTGTTTGACAGGCATGTCACCATACTAATGCAGAGGCTGGTTAACATGGGGCTGTCCTCAACAACCGTGGTTCGAAAACTCAGTCAATCCTATCAGACTTTAACACCCAGTGCATAAATGGTTAGGTTTCACTTCGACTGCGCCTGAAGTTTTGCTGCTTTATCCGTGCCTAGAGTATGCTCTGTGCCGTAAGATTGTGAAGCAGTCAATAACTAAACGATATATATATATATATATATATATATATATATATATATATATATATATATATATTCTGACAGCGCTCCAAATGAATAGTAGATTTCAAAAAATAGAAAATCAAAACATGGCGGCAGATGTTTTCATTGTTACGGGTCACCACAAAGAAATTAATGTGTGGGAAAGCCTAATAAATCCCATATACTTAAACAAACACTCCTTTATTAACAAGATTTATATATAATTTAAATTGTATTATTGATCCCTGATGATCCGCCTCCAACACAAAGTACTAGTCTATGTGGGTTCATCAGATTTTGTGGGCGAGGAAACATATTTTAATATACAGCCCACAGTAAATAAACATTTCTCCTCCATTGTCGTAGTTGTTCAGGACTTGTCCATGTAATATGTGATGGTTGGTCTATGTAGTATTTGTCCTGCCTCTCCTTGGCTATGATTGGTCGGCTTGATAAAATGATTTAGGGTTCCCACGCTCATGGAAAACCTGGAAAAGTGTTGGAATTTCAAAGGCCTGGAATGTCAAGTAAGGCAGATTAAATCAAACAACTTATTTGATGCTTGATACGGCTGGAAAAAAAACAGTTCTCATTTTTCATGACTTTTACCAGCCAAGCCTTCTGCTTTTAGACGTTACATGTATATGTGACATAGTGTGGTGGCGTTTGTTACAGGAAGTGAGACTCTCCTGCATGTGTGTGTGTAAAAAAGTACAGTCCGACAAGTGCAGCAGACACAGTGAAGTGCAAGCTTTTATGAAATGAAAATTTTATTAAGAGTCCTTGAAAATTCTGTCAGTGAAAATGTGTGGGAACCCTGATGATGAAATCAGTGTTTACCAACATTTTTCAGAAAAAAAAACACCAAACATGCAGCGCATAGTACTGAATAGACTCTCAGCACCTCATCATGCTGCTGGTGTTTGTAGCAGAGTGTAAATACACAGAGAATTAACAAAATGACGCTGGTCTCAGAAAATACACTTAAGTTTTTGACGAGTTGAGGTGGAGCTGTCGGTGCAGCTTGTTACCATGTTCCACATGTTTTTGTTGTTCTTCCTTAGGCATTTAACTGCAGACTAGAACACTTGTAGGTGTACATGTATATGTTGCCATGTCAGGTCCTGAAGAATTGCATCCCTGCTCCCTACAGTACAAGAGAAAAACTAGTACTGCCATGCTTACAGAATTTTGGCATCAACTTGGTAACCAAGTATCAGTACCCATGACACTGTATGATATTATTCATGTGATGTGACTTAACAACATGAATCTAACAAATATATATGATGTCATGATGTTTCCAGGAGCCTGGGTGTCCACCTGTCTAAGGTGAGATCTCTCACTCTGGACTCATGGGAGGCTGAACAGCTGAAGGTAATGGCAACCCAAAACTCTCCCATTGTATACTCGAGATCTTTACCCTCTCTGATGGTGTATATTGACACCAAACTCTTCTTCTTCTTCTTCACCTGTAGCTGCTCTGTGTTCTGGGAAATGATGTCATGAACCGGATCTATGAGGCGCGATGTTCAGAGGAAGGGCGGATCAAACCCAGCGCCAACAGCCCGCGGTAAAATCACTTCTAATTGATTTTTGTATCTCGTTAGTGAGACATTAAAGGGTAACTGGTATTTTTCAACCTGGAACCCATTTTCACATGTTTTTTTGTCTAAGTGACCACTGGGAACAACAGTTTTTGAAACTGGAAGGCTGTAGCCAGTAGCGAAACAGTCTGCAATGTAATCACTCAAAGCAATTATACACTGTCAGTTTTTTGTCACTGACAGGCTTCGATTGTTTAAAGTGTCTGACAACATTATGGAAAGGATCCCTACAGAGATAAACCATTTTGTTAAAGAGTAAAATCCTTTTTGTTTAACCATAAACAGCCCTGAAATTGCCATCGCCAAATACACCAGACTCCATTTAAATAAATTGTAATTTTAGCGTGTATAGAGGCATCATGTTTTCACATCTAACTGGGTGAATTAAGGGTTTATTTTAACCAATGCAGAGTTGGTGATTATTAGAACAGTAGAAAGAAAAACTAGGATGGCTTTTGTGAGTCAGTTAGACACAAAAACGGAGGGAAAAGGGTCCAGGTTGAAAAATACCAGAGTTGCCCTTTAAGTCAGAGACTTGGGCCCTGTTATACTGTTTTAAGTGTCAGGTGTTATTTACAGCTTCAGAAATGCTTAACTTTAGCCTGGTTTTCTGTCAATCTAAAAATAATAACACAGGGTGTTTTTGGCTGCTGATAAGTAAGAAAACTAAACATAAAAAAAAAAAATTTCTTTTTTTTCCGTTCCTCCAGGACAGAGAAAGAGACATGGATCAAAGAGAAATATGTGGAGAAGAGATTTGTGCAGAGCAGCAGCTCAGCTGGAGCTCGTAAGTCTAACAGAAAAGTGAAGTTATTTAAAAAGACCGAAATGTCTCAACAACCATTTGGGAGTTTGCCATGAAGTTTGGTTCAGACTATTATTATCTATATATACTATTATTATTATTATTATAATTATAATACTAACTATTATTATTTCTCCAGCTAGAGTTCTCCCAAACAAAGACAATTTCGCACCCTGATTTCATACACATAAACAGGTTTTAAATATTAGCTTTTATTGGTGTTGTCTTTTTCAGATGGTGGAAAAGGCGAGGCCGGGCTGCGTCTGTATCGGGCTGCGCTGGCCGGAGACCTGATTGCCATGGCAGCAGCATTGGCACAGGGGGCAGAGGTCAACGGGAGTATCGCTGAGAAAGGGGGACACACAGCTCTAATAGGAACTGCTGTCGGGGTGAGGAGGCGCCATGAACACAAAATATAATGATGCAATTGTAACAAAACTCTGCTACAAGTAAAAGTCGTGCATTCAAAACTGTACTTAAGTAAAATAAATGATAATAATAATAATAATAATAATAATAATAATAATAATAATAATAAAGCTTTATTGCAGACACAGGTCCATATAACACAACATACAGTATAAATAGTATAAAAAAGGAAATACAAAAAATTGTGTATATTATAAAATATACAAGCTATTGCACCAATGCCGTCTCAGCCTAGAAGTGAATCTATAGCAGCTTTTCAGGGGGCTGACTATGGCTTCAATTATGTGGTTCCCTGACTTGTCCAAGCGGCACATAAAACTAAACATCAGCTGTCTTAAGAGTGCCTCACAGGTTGCCACTCTAGCGGACACGAACAACTGACTGGCACTATGCCACCTAGGGACACAAAGCAGCAACCTCATTGCATCATTCTATGCTACCTAAGCCTCTGCATACTCTTTTTCTTATAGTTAGACCACAATTGAGCAGTGTATAACGGTGTGATGTAGGTTCTGAACAGGGAACACTTCACAGAGTCAGAGCACATAGAAAACTTCTTTATAAGCATGTTAGCTTGAGAATAAATTTTACAGCGCTGTCGAAAGAGGTCTGAATGAATCAGCAAAATGTATTAAATTTTTTAAGGTTATGCTCATTTTTACTCCCTTATATACTGTTGAGTAGTTTAATCTACAGCAGTGCATCATATTCTATAAGATCATCTCTAAAAAGTCAGAAAAACAGCCCCATTTTTAGCATAGCGATTACTTTTCTAGCTGATCCTCTTGGATCCTCTTCATTTAGCTTAAGAGGTAGGAGAATAACACTTGCAATGTTCCTAAAAGTCCAGCTGATGTGAAGCCTCAGGTAAAGCAACCCAATTGCCAGAAGAAATGCTAGCACTGTTTCTGCAAATCAAGGATACATTACCTTTGGACATTATTATGTAGCAGATATGTTGATACTTTACATTTCATCAAGTTTCAACCACTCTGTGGTTAATGTGTGGTTATAAAGATCATGTTTTGGCCTTATACCAGGTTTGTTGCTACAACTGCCGCTAGAAGAGCAGCTGTGTCTCAGTAAAAAACAAACAGCTGCTTTTCGTGCCACTATCCCCACTAGAAACGTTTGCCACCAAACACCCACGTTTGGTCCCTAAAAAGCTGCTGGAAAAACGACGAAAGGTTGCTAAAAGATCAACCAGTTGTATTAGCTGTTGATCTTGAACAGTGGTCTGCAGCTTGGCAGTCGTCTTACCTAGGTGACACACCATCCACATTCCCCTCCTCCTCCCAATGACAAAGTCAGCTGATATACTATGTCACTTTAGAAATGTTGATATGATACATATGAAATGTATAAATGTGACATATTTGTGCTTTGCAGAAACAACATTTTCTTCCGGGGAGTAAAAGAGCACTTCAAGTCTTCACCTGTGCCTGTTGGTTGTATTTCTATTTCTGTGCTGTCTGCAGGGGTCACTGTTAGCTTGTGAGTTCCTGCTGCTGAACGGAGCAAACGTCAACCACCGAGACCAGAGAGGACAGGGAGCACTGCATGCTGCTGCCACCGCTGGACACACAGGGTAATCACAAACACACACAGCCACACACTGACCCTGTTTAAATGAACTGGAATAAACTCCTCTGATTTTCCTTGGCTGTGTGTAGACAGGTGTGTTTGCTGCTGAAGAGAGGAGCCAATCAGTATGCTGTAGACGAGAGGGGACAGGACCCATTGGCCATCGCCGTAGAAACAGCCCATGCTGACATCGTCACACTGTGAGTGATTGCTTTATATTAATATGCAAAGAGTGTTTAATATGGTTGTGGAAGCTTCAGTTCATATTGAGTCAGGATGTAGTTAGCCTAGCTTAGCATAAAGACTGGAAGCAGGAGGAAACAGCTAGCCATGCTACATGGCCACGCCTTTGTTGCATTTTGGGTCCTGTACCTTGTATACGTTATACACGGTCCAGAACAAGAACCCTACTGTCCACTTGTGTCGTGAGCTTCTTCACTGATGAGTTAACTTTTAGTACAGGTAGGCTACCAAACACTAGCCTACGACTTACATGTTGATTTAAATGTTTCAGACTGCGGATGGCCAGGATGAACGAAGAGATGAGAGATTCAGAAGGAGTCTTTGGAGCTGTGGGTGAGTAGACAGTCAACATGAAAAAACACACGCTCTAATATACACTGTATGTACAGTCTGTACACAGAAGCACACTGACCGTAAATCTTTCCTCAGGAGACGACCAGACGTTTCAGGACATCTTCCGTGACTTCAGCGACATGGCGTCACATGACCCAGAGAGGCTCAGCAGACGGCAGTTCAGCCGCGGAGGCGAGGAAGAGGAGGAGGAAGAGGAGGAGGGGGTGGAGGGAGGTGCAGGAGGAGGAGAAATGGTGAATAGCCAACACAGTGTTGAGAAGAGGACAGAATGACAGAAACTGAGAATGGGAGCCTCTCGGACTGCAGACCCTCTCCACTCCATGACCACTGGGTTACCACGGTAACAGTTTGGATGGAGAAGCGTTAATTTTAACCTGTAAAAGAGTTGACTGACTGCTTCATGTAAACAATGTCTATAAAATGTTCTAAAACATAGCAGATATGATAATATAGTGGAGTATACTCTTTACAGTAACATTGAAAGTATACTTTATGTACGGTTACTGCAGTTGGAAAAAGTGTTACTAGTATTCACAATGACGGAGGAGAAACTTAATTTCATCATCAGTTAATCTGCAAATTATTTTCTGTGTAGATCGTTTGGTCAAATAGTCACATTGACTTAATACTCACATACTCACGTAGAAGCAGACAAGTGTTTTTCTTTAACTTATTATGACGTAAATATTGTGTGCACAATGCTGTAGGATAATGAGATCATCGGCATTTAGGTTGGTTCACTGTAAGCCTCGTTTTATCATGCAGCTCTGTTTGCCACAGAGTACCATCTCCCTGGAACATGAAGGCTCCATTTATGACACAAAGAAAGTGCATCAAACACTCAGCAACCAAAACAGGAAGAGGATATTGCTTATGTTTTCCCCTAGTAGCTATTGGTAGCTATCCCCAGTTATCCCCAGTAGAGGAAATGGAAGACTGAGGAACAACTCAAGTATCTGTGGAAAACAAAATGCAGTGTGTTCAATGTTGTTGGTAGTTTCAGTGCACCATTTATCCTGTTCTTGTACCGGCAGCTCATTTAGGTTTTATTATAAGCTCTTTTTAGAGATCGTGCTATAGAGCCGCTACGAAGTCCCTTTATCACAGCACCTTCGTTTTTTGACACAGAACCAAACAACAGTGGCATCATGCCACTCCAGTATGTGATTTTAGACAGCTTACCGGCATGACGGGCATGACAAGTACCACAACAGCATTGGTCTCTAGTTGTAGCTCATATAACATACGTGTCGGCAGTGCTTTGTAAACAATAAGAGTGGCGTAACATGGCAAGGACATAATTTACCTTCCCTGTTATATGGCAGCTGATCTCATCCTTTGCTCGGAGGGTGAGGAGCTGCTGGACCTCCTTTTTTCCCAATTTTCGGGCATTTCCGGCCGCTGTTCTTCTTAGAGTTAGCTGCTAACTGCTATCAGCTGCTTTTTAAATTCCCCGTGGTGGGCCGCACGCATAACACATCATCAAAACACCCCACCCAGGCCACCCACGATCCCGTCCTGCTGGCTGTTGTCTTTATACAGACATTGTTTCGGTGCTGTTACTACCTCTGATGCCAGCTTAAAGGCGAGACCACTCTGTCCCCCCATTCCACAATTGTACCCTTTACACAGCACAGAGAGGAGGAATTACAGCATGAAAGTCACGCCTTGAAGATGCAGTGTAAAAGGGTCTATAGAAAAAGTTCTTTTACATGGCAGAGAAAACTTACAAAATATGTAAACAAAGAGTCAAAACCAGCTGACTGGTTGTTTTCTAGATTGTTGCTTAGTCCATTGTTGACTTTTCATCTAGCGCCATTGTCAGTTCAGTCAGTTCTGTAAAGACGGAGGCCAGCCAACTGGAAGCAAAGACTACTTAGACTGAACACTGAACAAATGCCTAGGATTTGAGCTGTTTATGGCTGTTCCAGATGATAGAGTTTGAGAGTCTGAAATGTTCAGCAGGACGTTCAGGGTGACGGTGACGTAAACAGGTTAAGTTAGCTCTCCAGGCTAATGTGCACTAACTCCGTTTATGTGAATCGAAATGTGACACCAGTAGGGTGGCAGCGGTGCAGGAACCATCTCAGAAAATATCCCAGTTTTACAGAACCATTAGTTCTGTCAGTTACAATGACCTTTAAAGTAATGAGAATAGTAGGGCTTTTTTAGTTATAAGACTTTTTATTTCTATAATTAAAACTTGCAACAATTTTTTAAAATGGAAGCATGGGGAGATTCTACATCCAGTTGCATTTTTTTAATACTGTAGATAAGCAAATGCATACAGTATGATAACCGTCAAATTCTATACCATGGTATACCTCAAATATAGACCAGAGACTGTGTTGTGTTAGGTTGCTGTGAGCTGTAAATTCACCACTTCTGATCAGAAAGAAAAAGAAAAAGTTATCTCAGAGTCTGATCGGTCAAAGTCTCTCTTCCTCCAGGCAGCTCCCTCCGTCTGACTCAGACTCAGCCTAGTCTAGGTCCACTGAAAGCAAGGAACGCTCACTCTGCAGCTAAATCTGGGGACTGAAACATTCCCAAAAGTAAACAGCACACTGAGTGACTCTGACTAATTAATCCAATCTTTTAGGGGGCGGCCCTAGTTAAGAATGACGCAAAATACATCTGGACTGAGACACAGCTGTAGAAATTTTATTTGAATTACATTTCAAACCTCGTATGGGTTTCTTTACACATTTGTTTATTTGTGGCAGCCCGCAATGATCAAAACATCTGCTCCCACAAATAGATTGTCTGTTTTTGGAGCTGGACTGTTAGTTAGGAGTGCTGTTGATATATATACTGTTGAGTTATTTATAGCACTACACTGTCTGAGCGCAGAGTGTACTTTTACACAGATGGAGCAGCAGAACGTCAGGTGCATTGAAAGTGAAACTTTAACGTTTATTCTACTGGGTCTTAACTGGTTCTAACTTGCCTCTGCAGCAGCCGCTCCTCTCGATCTGATCTGATCAGCTCTGAATTGATAAACAGATCAATTATCCACACCGCGATTCACAAAGTACTGCTAAGGGGGAAAAAGAGCTCCGTCTGCACGGACCCATAAAAACATCTGAATTTAGAGAAGGAACACACACATTTTAAAGGGAAAAAAAGTTTTTCAATATTGCATGTCATAATACCATACTACTACAACCCAGTTGTCAGCTACCGCCACACAAACTCAAATTCTGTGGGAAACACTGCACTACCAGACTTTCTTAACTCAATCTTGAAATGACAAAAAAACAACAACTGTTGCTGGCAGTCTGAACAAGCCCTGAGTCTTGTTACATTTCTGTTCATAACCAAAAATATAGTTTGTCACTTCCAGTCTTTATGCTAAGCTAGGCTAACACTTCCTGACTTTGTCTTGCTGTTTGCAAGAAAATGAAGAAGCCTTATTTGAATCCAGTTACTGTCAGAGCGCCAGAGACACCATAAAGCTGATTTATGCTCAGTGTTAGATACGGACACGGACGGACCACTCTCTCTATACTCTACATTCTCTGTATTTGTGCACGTTTTCTGAAAGCTTACGGGTATAGACAAAACTGAGCAGTATCATTAGAGATCATGGGGGCATTTTAGCGTACTTCAACAAGATAGGACCATTGGACTCAACGAAGACATTTTAAAAATGGCGTAAAGGACTGAATCATTAATACTGTAAAAATAGTTCTTCGTCCATACTTCCCAATGTATTTAATGGCCTCATAAACCACAGCCATCTACGACACTGCCTCGGTTAAAAGTTACATTATCAGGACCTCCTCCACCATCGCCATGTTTGTTGTTGTCAGAAACTTTTGACCCTCCAGTGCCAGCTAGTGGATGTGGCATGGGGGTATGAGAGCAGTAACGGTCTCAACGTTTGAAATGAACGTATGTATTTTTGTATGTAAAGGGAGTTTAAACAAGCCCTTACCTGTTTACAGTGCTGTGATGATGTCACAAAGGGAGTTGGTCACCTGTTCAGCCTCCATCATGTTGGTGTGGTTACATGAATCTACGCCCCTAAAATGTTATTTAAGAATATGAATAGTTTCCATCAGTTAAAGTCCCTTCCGTCTGTATTTAATGAGCAGCACACGTTTAATTTAAATCCTCTTGTTATTCCAAGAAAAGATGCTCTAACTGTTTCACTGTGACTTAAAATTATGTCAGATATATCTGTTCATGTTGTTGTTAACAACAGTACAAAGAAAAAACTGAAGTACACTGTGTTGAAAGCTCTGGAAACATCCCAGAAATCCAGAAGTACAGTATGATCAAAAGTTATAATCCTCTAATAGTTAAATGAAATCAAACCCTGCTTTTTTCAGCCACAGCAATTTAATGCATTATTATTATTATTACTATTTTTTATTTATTTATTTTTTTAATATAATTTAATGAATGATTATCTCTCTTTATTGCAGTTTTCATTGCTTGTGGTGGAGTCTGCCATTCTTAAAGATTGCTTTTAGCTTGGACACAAACAGTAGGACGGTGTAATAGACTGAGTTTCTGGGGGGAACTGAAGCTGTGATCTCAAAGCCACCAGACTCCATTGACAAAAACAGTCATTTTACTTGGCAGAACACAAAGTTGCTGGTCTACCCAAAACTGATCTGTTAGTGTGTAAGGTGAGGCAGAGCAAATACTCAAATGCAGCGTACCCTTACGCTAATATTGACTGGTTTTTTTAGGTGTCTGAAATACATTTCTGTCCACAGCAGTGCATTGTTAAGCTTTCATGCAGGTAGATTTGGTTTATCAAAGATGATAACAGGACAACACAGAATATTTCATAATATTTTTGTGAGGCAATATCATATGGTCACACATTGCCAAGTATCTTTTTTTTTATTATATGGATTAATGATATTAAAATTCAAATTAAACTTAAGGTAGGTAACTACTAGAATAATAAAATCAATTGCTTTTTCAGTCCACTAGATACGTTTTACTGCTGCAGAAAATGGCTTAAGTGAGATGGACAGACTGAAACAGGGTGTCTACAGTAGTGTTCATTTTGAACTTACATCAGTGTGTTGTGTGTGTGAAATAGTACTTATATATGTGTCTCACACACACATACACATAAATATATGTATATTTAATGTGTATTTCTGTTGCAGGTTTGGTATTTAAATTCATATAAAGTGGTATTTAAAAAGGCCTTAAAAAGTCTTATATTTAGCTTGGTTATATCTGTAGACGAGCAGTGAAAACTTTATCTTATTAGCGAAAACAGACGCTGACAAACTTTTCCTTCAGGGACATAATTTACAGTTAAAAAAAGATAATCGCAATATATTTTATCACAATACTCAGCATATCGCAACATATATTGCAATAATACCGCATCATGACTTAAGTATTGTGATAATATTGTATCGTGGTTCCTCTGGTGATTCCCACCCCTTCTGTAAATGTTGACAACAGCAATCAACAATTTTGCGAATTTCACGTCTTTGCGTCTGAACTCAACTGCCAGTTTTCTGCCCCGAAGTGATTGTTGTTATTGTGTGACGTCAAGGGGATTTGGTCTATAATTTAACGCAATACATAAATAAAGTTGATTTGATTTTGTGATTTTATAAATCCATTAAATGGCTATTGCTGAAAAAATGCAGCCCATAAATAGAATCAAAAACTGGGTTTGATTTCATGAAAAACTGCTGAGTGGATAATGAACAGCTACTTAACAGAGACAGCAAACTAGCTCGAGGACATGGCCAAATGCAAGTATGAATGAATATATTAAACCATGTGGACCTTGAACTAATCACTAAGGAAAAATCTGGACCAGTTGGGAACCATTGGTATAAAGTGCCTTCTGGCAGAGTTTACTCCAAGATGTCACCACATTTTCTAGGTCAGGATTCAACCTCACAACCCGTCCTTCACTCTGTGGAGCTGAACATTTGACTGAAGTTTTATTTGATGTTTTGCTTCCATCTGTTTGTTTCTTTTCACATTTGTGTTCATAAAGGGATTTAATATGTAGCTGCTGCAGAGCTACATTTATCTGTTTCTTTAGACACTTTATCAACGTGTTTCAAATGTCTCATTTCAGTTTGCTGTGTCTTTGGGTGAAACCAGGTTGAAATATTTTTGTTTTTATGAATGAAGGCTGATGTGGACCAAGAGAGTGTAAAGACAGAGTCCATCCCTGAAGCAGAACACAACTGCTGTTACAGAACATCAGGTTTTTACTGATTTATTAGGAAATATTCATTTTTAAAGCCTCAGACCTGCTGAAAAAACTTCACTGCATCATTTAAAAATATGATGGAGGAGCAATATGACGTGTTTTATTCTGCTTCAGGGGGGATTTTCAACATTTCATTCCAGACTGTTACTAATGTGATGCTACTGCTTAATAAAAACTCGTTAATACGTGAAGATGACTGTCTGTTGCTTTCTTCAGGGTTCAGTCTCTGTAGGCACCTTTAGGCAGTGGTGAAGTTATTATGATTGTTCTTTCATTTATCTTACAGGACCACCCAGTGATACTGTTCTTAATGCATTCTTGGTTTTCAAAACACCCTTAATCTGACTAATTAACTAATTAAACATGAAATGAATATGGATTGAAATAAAGGGATTTAAATGCTAAAGCCCATGTACTGTATTTATTTGTATTAGCTTTTTGTCAGCCACATTTGCTAATATTCCTTTTTTTAATATAATTTTTGTTATGTATTAAGTAATGATAATGGTTTAATTCAATTCCAGGAAAATTACCAGATTCTTGATGACATACTATACTATGGCTTTTTTTGTGCGATTTTTGATGACATACTATACCATGATGTTTTTACATGCTTTTTGACGACATACTACACTATGAGGTTTTTTCATGGTTGTTGTCGACATACTGTGCTATGACTTCTTTTTCTTTCTTTTTTTTTTTTTTTTTTTTTAATTTTTGATGACAATACCACTGACTACTATTCAATGACTTCTTTTCATGTTTTTTGATGACATTCTATGACTTCTTATGACACACTATACTATGACTTTTTTATGACATGCAATAGTATGACTTTTTATAGCATACTCATCTATCACTTTTTATGGCATACTATACTATGACTTTTTTATGGCATACTATACTATGACTTTTTTATGACATGCAATAGTATGACTTTTTATAGCATGCTCATCTATCACTTTTTATGACATACTATACTATGACTGTTTTATGACATACTATACTATGACTTTTTTATGACATGCAATAGTATGACTTTTTATAGCATGCTCATCTATCACTTTTTATGACATACTATACTATAACTTTTTTATGGCATACTATACTATGACTTTTTATGGCATACTATACTATGACTTTTATGACATACTATACTATGACTTTTTTATGACATACTATACTATGACTTTTATGACATACTATACTATGACTTTTTTATGACATACTATATTATGACTTTTTTATGACATACTATTCTATGACTTTTTTATGACATACTATTCTATGACTTTTTTATGACATACTATACTATGACTGTTTTATGACATACTATACTATGACTTTTTTAATGACATACTATACTATGACTGTTTTATGACATACTATACTATGACTTTTTTATGACATACTATTCTATGACTTTTTTATGACATACTATACTATGACTGTTTTATGACATACTATACTATGACTTTTTTAATGACATACTATACTATGACTGTTTTATGACATACTATACTATGACTGTTTTATGACATACTATACTATGACTTTTTTAATGACATACTATACTATGACTGTTTTATGACATACTATACTATGACTTTTTTATGACATACTATGACTGTTTTATGACATACTATACTATGACCTTTTTAATGACATACTATACTATGACTTTTTATGACATACTATACTATGACTGTTTTATGACATACTATTCTATGACTGTTTTATGACATACTATACTATGACTGTTTTATGACATGCAATAGTATGACTTTTTATAGCATGCTCATCTATCACTTTTTATGACATACTATACTATAACTTTTTTATGGCATACTATACTATGACTTTTATGACATACTATACTATGACTTTTTTATGACATACTATACTATGACTTTTATGACATACTATGACTGTTTTATGACATACTATACTATGACTTTTTTATGACATACTATTCTATGACTGTTTTATGACATACTATACTATGACTGTTTTATGACATACTATACTATGACTTTTTTATGACATACTATTCTATGACTGTTTTATGACATACTATACTATGACTGTTTTATGACATACTATTCTATGACTGTTTTATGACATACTATACTATGACTGTTTTATGGCATACTATACTATGACTTTTTTATGACATACTATACTATGACTGTTTTATGACATACTATACTATGACTGTTTTATGACATACTATACTATGACTTTTTTATGACATACTATACTATGACTGTTTTATGACATACTATACTATGACTGTTTTATGACATACTATACTATGACTTTTTATGACATACTATACTATGACTGTTTTATGACATACTATTCTATGACTGTTTTATGACATACTATACTATGACTGTTTTATGACATACTATACTATGACTGTTTTATGACATACTATTCTATGACTGTTTTATGACATACTATACTATGACTGTTTTATGACATACTATACTATGACTGTTTTATGACATACTATACTATGACTTTTTATGACATACTATACTATGACTTTTTTATGACATACTATGACTGTTTTATGACATACTATACTATGACTGTTTTATGACATACTATACTATGACTTTTTTATGACATACTATTCTATGACTGTTTTATGACATACTATACTATGACTGTTTTATGACATACTATTCTATGACTGTTTTATGACATACTATACTATGACTGTTTTATGGCATACTATACTATGACTGTTTTATGGCATACTATACTATGACTTTTTTATGACATACTATACTATGACTGTTTTATGACATACTATACTATGACTGTTTTATGACATACTATTCTATGACTGTTTTATGACATACTATACTATGACTGTTTTATGGCATACTATACTATGACTTTTTTATGACATACTATACTATGACTTTTTTATGACATACTATACTATGACTGTTTTATGACATACTATACTATGACTTTTTTATGACATACTATACTATGACTGTTTTATGACATACTATACTATGACTTTTTTTATGACATACTATTCTATGACTGTTTTATGGCATACTATACTATGACTGTTTTATGACATACTATACTATGACTTTTTTATGACATACTATACTGTGACTGTTTTATGACATACTATACTATGACTTTTTTATGACATACTATACTGTGACTGTTTTATGACATACTATACTATGACTTTTTTATGACATACTATACTATGACTGTTTTATGACATACTATACTATGACTTTTTTATGACATACTATACTATGACTGTTTTATGGCATACTATACTATGACTGTTTTATGACATACTATACTATGACTGTTTTATGACATACTATACTATGACTGTTTTATGGCATACTATACTATGACTGTTTTATGACATACTATACTATGACTTTTTATGGCATACTATTTTATGACTGTTTTATGACATACTATACTATGACTGTTTTATGGCATACTATTCTATGACTGTTTTATGACATACTATACTATGACTTTTTATGGCATACTATACTGTGACTGTTTTATGGCATACTATTCTATGACTGTTTTATGACATACTATACTGTGACTGTTTTATGACATACTATACTATGACTGTTTTATGGCATACTATACTATGACTGTTTTATGACATACTATACTATGACTTTTTATGGCATACTATACTATGACTGTTTTATGACATACTATACTATGACTTTTTATGGCATACTATACTATGACTGTTTTAGGACATACTAAACTATGACTGTTTTATGACATACTATACTATGACTGTTTTATGGCATACTATACTATGACTTTTTATGGCATACTATACTATGACTGTTTTATGACATACTATACTATGACTTTTTATGGCATACTATACTATGGCTGTTTTATGACATACTATACTATGACTGTTTTATGACATACTAAACTATGACTGTTTTATGACATACTATACTATGACTGTTTTATGACATACTATACTATGACTGTTTTATGACATACTATACTATGACTTTTTATGGCATACTATACTATGACTGTTTTATGACATACTATACTATGACTGTTTTATGACATACTAAACTATGACTGTTTTATGACATACTATACTATGACTGTTTTATGACATACTATACTATGACTGTTTTATGACATACTATACTATGACTGTTTATGGCATACTATACTATGACTGTTTTATGACATACTATACTATGACTGTTTTATGACATACTATACTATGACTTTTTATGGCATACTATACTATGACTGTTTTATGACATACTATACTATGACTGTTTTATGACATACTAAACTATGACTGTTTTATGACATACTATACTATGACTGTTTTATGGCATACTATTCTATGACTGTTTTATGACATACTATACTATGACTGTTTTATGGCATACTATACTATGACTGTCTTATGACATACTATACTATGACTTTTTATGACATACTATACTATGACTTTTTATGGCATACTATACTATGACTGTTTTATGACATACTATACTATGACTTTTTATGGCATACTATTCTATGACTGTTTTATGACATACTATACTATGACTGTTTTATGACATACTATACTATGACTGTTTTATGACATACTATACTATGACTTTTTATGGCATACTATACTATGACTGTTTTATGACATACTAAACTATGACTGTTTTATGACATACTATACTATGACTGTTTTATGGCATACTATACTATGACTTTTTTATGACATACTATACTATGACTTTTTATGACATACTATACTATGACTTTTTTATGACATACTATGACTGTTTTATGACATACTATTCTATGACTGTTTTATGACATACTATACTATGACTGTTTTATGACATACTATTCTATGACTGTTTTATGACATACTATTCTATGACTGTTTTATGACATACTATACTATGACTGTTTTATGGCATACTATACTATGACTTTTTTATGACATACTATGACTGTTTTATGACATACTATTCTATGACTGTTTTATGACATACTATACTATGACTGTTTTATGACATACTATTCTATGACTGTTTTATGACATACTATACTATGACTGTTTTATGGCATACTATACTATGACTTTTTTATGACATACTATACTATGACTTTTTATGACATACTATACTATGACTTTTTTATGACATACTATACTATGACTTTTTATGACATACTATACTATGACTTTTTTATGACATACTATGACTTTTTTATGACATACTATTCTATGACTGTTTTATGACATACTATACTATGACTGTTTTATGACATACTATACTATGACTTTTTTATGACATACTATTCTATGACTGTTTTATGACATACTATACTATGACTGTTTTATGACATACTATTCTATGACTGTTTTATGACATACTATACTATGACTGTTTTATGGCATACTATGACTGTTTTATGGCATACTATACTATGACTGTTTTATGGCATACTATGACTGTTTTATGACATACTATACTATGACTGTTTTATGGCATACTATGACTGTTTTATGACATACTATACTATGACTGTTTTATGACATACTATACTATGACTTTTTTATGACATACTATACTATGACTGTTTTATGACATACTATACTATGACTGTTTTATGACATACTATACTATGACTTTTTATGGCATACTATACTATGACTGTTTTATGACATACTATACTATGACTGTTTTATGACATACTATACTATGACTGTTTTATGGCATACTATTCTATGACTGTTTTATGACATACTATACTATGACTGTTTTATGGCATACTATACTATGACTGTCTTATGACATACTATACTATGCCTTTTTATGACATACTATACTATGACTTTTTATGGCATACTATACTATGACTTTTTTATGACATACTATGACTTTTTTATGACATACTATTCTATGACTGTTTTATGACATACTATACTATGACTGTTTTATGACATACTATACTATGACTTTTTTATGACATACTATTCTATGACTGTTTTATGACATACTATACTATGACTGTTTTATGACATACTATTCTATGACTGTTTTATGACATACTATACTATGACTGTTTTATGGCATACTATACTATGACTGTTTTATGGCATACTATACTATGACTGTTTTATGACATACTATACTATGACTTTTTTATGACATACTATACTATGACTTTTTATGGCATACTATACTATGACTGTTTTATGACATACTATACTATGACTGTTTTATGACATACTATACTATGACTTTTTATGGCATACTATACTATGACTGTTTTATGACATACTATACTATGACTGTTTTATGGCATACTATTCTATGACTGTTTTATGACATACTATACTATGACTGTTTTATGGCATACTATACTATGACTGTCTTATGACATACTATACTATGACTTTTTATGACATACTATACTATGACTTTTTATGGCATACTACTGTCTTGCAGGTTAACTCGTATTGCAGCCATGCCTGAATGATGTGTTGTAGTTGTGCTGCTGCCGAGGTCCTGCCTGATGCCTCCTACTGCTGCTGTTATCATTAGTCATACTTCTACTGTTAATATACACATATGACTATTGCCACATACATATGCTAATATATAAATATATACTTACAACATATGGTACCACAATTTACTTGAATCAATATTTTTGTATCTATTATCATTACTGTCTGCCCTGTATCTCTGTCTGGCTCTGGCTCTCTTGGTCTCTGTCTCTCTCAATGTATCATTTTGTCATATGGATAACTGCAAATTTATTATGTTGATCTGTTCTGTACAACATGTATTGCACGTCTGTCCATCCTGGAAGAGGGATCCCTCCTCAGTTGCTCTTCCTGCTTTTTCCTTATGTGCTGTGAGGGTCCAAAGGACAGAGGGATGTCATATGCTGTAAAGCCTCTGAGGCAAATTGTGATTTGTGATATTGGGATTTAAAAATAAAATTGAATTGAATTGAAATTGAATACTGTGACTTTCTTTGACATGATATATTCTGCTTTTTTCACTTTTTTCAACATAATATACCTTGACGTTTTTCCTTTTTGTCAAATATACTATACTATGACTACTGTTGACATGCTATACTATGATTTCTTTTTGACATCGTATATGATTCTACACAACGTTTTGCTATAATGTTTCGCAATTTTTGACGACACTACACTATGACTTTTTTCCGGCAATGTTTGACAACATACGACATTTTTTGGCAATTTCTGACGATATACTATAGTATGACATTTTTTTTGCCATTTTTGACCACATACTACACTATGATGTTTTTCCGCGATTTTTGATGACATGCTATACAATGACATTTTATTCATGAATCAGTACACAACGCGTGGCCGGTTGGGGAAGGAGGAAGGTGAGGAATGCCTGCTAGCCGGCAAGCAGCCGCCATCTTGGCCCTTTAAAAGTCGAACGCCCTCGGCTGTAGCCAACCAGAAACGAGGACCTAAACAATCCGCCAATCGCCACCGGGCTGTGGCACACACCTATTTACATAAACAAAACAAAAACACGGAGAGAAAACATGCAGGTAAACACAAACTTACATAAATCACTACAACAGTCATAACAAGTTCACTGAGTGAGTTTTATGTGTCAGCTGCTGGTTTCTGGTGTAATGGCGCCCTCTTGTGGACACCAGTGAGAACTACAAACAGAGCTGCAGTGTCTTTAAATGCTAAATAAATGTTTTTTTATACTTTCAAAAATGTGTTTAAAGTATTTCAGATTAAAACATTAAATAAATTAATGCAATAAACTATTTCATGAGATACTATGCTGTTATGTTTCATGATTTTTTTTTTAAAAATAGATATATTTTCTTACATACTATACAATGATTAATGATCATTAATGTTGTTGTAAGCTACTGTCATTACCGTCTGTCCTGCATCTCTCTCTCTGTCTCATTGTGTCATACGGATTACTGTTAATTTATTATGTTGATCTGTTCTGTACGACATCTATTGCACATCTGTCCGTCCTGGAAGAGGGATCCCTCCTCAGTTGCTCTTCCTGAGGTTTCTACTGGTTTTTTTCCCTGTTAAAGGAGTTTTTTTGGGGGAGTTTCTCTTTAACCGCTGTGAGGGTCCTAAGGACAGAGGGATGTCGTATGCTGTAAAGCCCTGTGAGGCAAATTGTGATTTGTGATATTGGGCTTTATAAATAAAATTGAATTGAATTGACTGAAAAACTTTTTAAATTATTTAGAAAATATTTTTCATGACAAGGTATAATTTGCCTTTTAAAAAAAAGTTTTTGACATACTATACTTTGACTTTATTTTGATTCCATGACATACTTAAGTAAAACTATTTTTTGATGATATATGATATAAATAAGAATAAGTCAAATAAAACGTTTTAAAACCTTTTAAGATTTATTTCCTCACTTTTTCCATGACATACTATACTTTGACTTTATTTTGATTCCATGACATACTTAAGTAAAACTATTCTTCAATGATATATGATATAAATAAGAATAAGTCAAATAAAACGTTTAAAACCCTTTTAAAGTTCACTGAGTGAGTTTTACCTGTCAGCTAATGGTTTCTGGTGTAATGGCGCCCTCTTGTGGACACAGGCTGGAACTACAAGCAGCGCTGCAGATACAAATACACACATTTATTTCATTATTTCAATCTAAATGTAGTAATCTAATATATAGCTAAGATAAATATACACATCATATTTGTTTATGTTTGCTAGGCGTGTTTAAAATGAAAACAAAGTTTTTTAGGGTTTTTACATTTTTTCATGGCATATTATATTGTGACTTTTTCATGACATACTATACTTTGACTTTTGTCTGCACTTTTTTGTTTCACAGTTTTTTGTGGCATACTATACTGTCACTTTTTAATGATTTCTCCTTTTACATTTATACCACATAATAACTGTAAGAGTTTTATAATCTTTTTTTCCTGCATTTTTATGACGTTCTATTCCGTGACTTTTTTATGATTTTTGTTTGATAAGATATACTGTGACATTTTTGAAATTTTGTGGACATCTTTTATAGCACATTTTACTACGTATTTTTATTATGTGATATACCTCAACTTTTTTTTTGTTCTTTTTAATTTTATTTTATATGGCATAGTGTATTTATGATACACATGTCTATGACTTTTTAAAATGATTTTTATTATTAATATGACATACCCTACTGTGTGTAAAGACCTTTATGTATTACGATACTGTGATTTTTTCATGTTTGTTTATGACATTCTATACTATGAATAGTAGTGATTTATTTATTTTTTATTATTATTATTATTATTTTCCTGCATTTTCATGACATATTATACCATGACTCTTTTAATGATATATATATACATATATATATATATATATATATATATATATATATATATTAATGATAAAGTATATGATGAGTTTTGGCAAAAAAATAATACAAATAAATACAATAAAAGGGCTTTAGTATTTAAAATGAATATAGTGAAATAAGGAAATCATAATGAGCTGTTTTTCACTCTGGAGATGTGGTGAAGGACGAATATTCAATAATAAGTCAAATAAAACGTTTAAAAACCTTTTAAATTTCACTGAGTGAGTTTTACCTGTCAGCTGCTGGTTTCTGGTGTAATGGCGCCCTCTTGTGGACACAAGCAGGAACTACAAGCAGAACTGCAGACACAAACACACATTAAAACAAGTAGTTTTTTTTCACTCGAATTTGATTATTTTAATTTATATGTATTCATCTAATATACATATATCTGTATATCTTCAAATATTAAATAAATGTTTGTTTATACTTTTAAAAATTGGTTCAAGGTATGTCAAATTAAAACATTAAAGAAATAAATGCGTTAAACTATTTTATGAGATACAATATCATTAAGTGTCAGGATTTTTTTTCCAAATTTTTCTTTTAATACATACTATACAACGACTTTTTAAATAGTTTAAAAATATTCTTTATGATAACCTTTACTCTGACTATTTTATTTTAGGATTTTTCCCCTCATTTTGTATGGCATGCTAATGTTTGACCTTACATTACATACTTTACCATGACTTTATTTGATTAAAAATAAACATGTATATTTTCCATGACATACTTAAGTAAAAGATTTTTTAATGATACACATATGATATAAATGAGAATTACTCAAAACGTTTTAAAACCTTTAAAGTTCACTGAGTGAATTTTACCTGTCAGCTGCTGGTTTCTGGTGTAATGGCGCCCTCTTGTGGACACAAGCAGAAACTACAAGCAGAGCTGCAGACACAAACACACACCTACATCTGTAATTTAATTATTTTAATTTAAATGTATTCATCTATTATACATATTAGATATATCTATGTATCATTAAATACTTAATAAATATTTGTCTAGTTTTATTTGTTAAATATTATTTAATAGTAAAACATAAAAATATGATTTTTTGAAAAATTTTTTATGACATTTTATATTGTGACTTTTTTATGACACACTATGCTTTCACTGTTTTTCACATGTTTCATGGCATACTAATGTTTAACTTATTATGACATACTTTACTATGACTTTTCTATGATTTCTTCTTTTTTTACATTTATATGATTTACTAAAGCATGGCTTTTTAAATTACTATTTTACAGGTTGCATTTCTTTATTACTATGGCTTATTTGTCCAGTGCTGTGCACTTTTTTTTCTTACATTTTTATCTTCAGGAGAGTTTATCATCAATCATAAATAAATTTTAAGAGTTCCAGTAATCTGTCCAGTTACCAGTAACCTTATCAACCTCATCAGCAGCGTCACAGGCGGATGTTAAACCTGCCCACTGATACTGTTGCTCAACACATGAATTCATATAAGTTTGGATTCGACTCTTCTCTCTGATGCAGGATGAGCTTTCATCTCCAGTCTGGATGGCTGGGTCCAATAATTTGCTGAGTGCTGCAAGGCCTGAAATTTAGGAAAATGATTGGTAGATCATTGAACATGTCAAACATTATAAAATGCAATTGGAAACAGCAGCTTTATATCAGTACATCCAGCGGAAAGATGCGTGACTTTTGGTACAAACCACATAAATCTGATGAGACGATAAAAAGATGGCAAGGAAGCTGATGTGTTGCAACTGATGGCTTTAAGTCACGTCTTCACCATAACAACTTGGGGTAGGGCTAAGTATTAGGGCCCGTCCCAATACTCCCCCTTAGCCCTACCCCTTGGCCCTACCCCTACATTGGCGCATTAGCTGGCTAGCTAGCTAGGTATGTATTTTTACACTGAGTGAGCTTGTCAGTTGTTGTTTTTTATCTTTAAGCACAATATTTCCCTCTGAGATGTCGAGGAGTAGAAGTAACAGAAAATGGAAATATTCAAGTAAAGTACAGCAGAACTGTAAAGTACATGAGTAAATATATTTTCCACCACTGTTGCATATTAATACTGCCAGTTTGTGCTTTGATGCTTCTGATGTTGTTGAAGCGCAACATTTTAATGGCATGATTTTGCAAAATACACGTTCTAAAAGCAGAGAGAGTTTAACACCTGAGTTTGAGGTGGTTAGATATCAAGTTGTTATGGTGAAGACGTGACTTAAAGCCATCAGTTGCGACACATCAGCTTCCTTGCCATCTTTTTACCGTCTCATCAGATTTATGTGGTTTGTACCAAAAGTCACGCATCTTTCCGCTGGATGTACTGATATAAAGCTGCTGTTTCCAATTGCATTTTATATGTTTGACACGTTCAATGATCTACCAATCATTTTCCTAAATTTCAGGCCTTGCAGCACTCAGCAAATTATTGGACCCGGCCATCCAGACTGGAGATGAAAGCTCATCCTGCATCAGAGAGAAGAGTCGAATCCAAACTTATATGAATTCATACCTACCCCCAGATTTGCGCGTTCCCGCGAGGGCTAGTGGTGTCCCAGTTCCATTTTGCGTGTAGGGGTAGGGGGGATAACGAGGGGTAGTGGGTATGAAACTAGCCCTTCGGAGCGAAGGATTTCAGATGCTGACTTGCCAGTGAGGGGTAGACGTCGCCATGGCTACCACCGAGCATGAGATGGGGGAAAAAGTTAACACTTGTAGCAACCTGTGGCTGTGTGTCTGATGGGTTTTTAGGCACCAATATTGGTGTTTTGTAGCGACCTGTCACTGTTTTTTCAGTGAGGATAGTGCACCAAAACCAGGAATTTTAAACCAAAGCATGATTTTCCAGATCAAAACTCAGTGGTTTTGGTGCTGAAACATAGCTAACGTTACCGTCGTCAGGTTGCTTGTTGGCTAGTTAGTCTGTCATCTGTCCTGTTCTGCAAAATTGTCGGACTTTTCACATTACGATAACACGCCAGCTAGTATAACTATGCTGCCTCGTACTGTTAGCTGGTTAGCTAGCGAGCTGAAGTCCCCTGTCGTCTGTCGTTCATCAAACGAAGCATGATGAATGCAGCAAACACAATAGGTAGGATGAACTCGACTGGAGACTCCATTGTAGATGCCTGTTGGAAATGTAGATGGCTCGCAGCTTCCTGTTTAAAATAGTTAGGTATGCGTGAACGTAACCGACGCGGTGACGTAGTGAGTGGTGTCCCAGTTCCTAGGGAAAGATTTCAACCCCTACCCCACGTTGCTTCATTTCGAGGGCCAAGGGGTAGGGCCAAGGGCTAAGGGGTAGTGGACAACGGCTAGGGGTAGGGCCAAGGGCTAAGGGGTAGTGGACAAAGGGGGGGTATTGGGATTGGGCCTTAGAAACAGGTGTGCAATTTTAGAGATCATGTGAGGGTCATGTGACACAGGTCACATGATATATGTGTGTGTGGCCCTACTAGACAAAAACAAACAAACAAACAAACAAACAAAAAAAAAACCATATTGACAAAAATTGAAGATGAAAATGACATAAATGTACAATATGAATAGTTAACTTATTTAGGAACAAGAAAAACGTCCAATGCCAAATAAATAGAAAGGAAACAACAGTGAAATAAAATAAGAATTGTTATATATTGTGACAAACCTGCACATAAAGTGGCAGAAACTGAAAAATATAAGATAGGTATGACAAGGACATAAAACAATATGTGTGATCGGACAACAAACTCATTGTGTAAAGATTATAAAGTGTATAACTGATGATATCTAACAGAAGAATAAAGTTAAACCTAAATATTCAAAGGCAGGAAAACTTCATAGGGTCTTTTTTAAACCATATTTTACTGAACCACATTTATTTTAGAAACTTTATTTTACAGATTCAGATTATTAATACAAAACATCCAATGCATCAAAACACTGTTTTCTAGTTGGAGCTAAAATGAACAATGACAGCAATATAGTCAATATAATCAACCTGCGTAGTTGTCCCTCCATTGTGACATTAGAAAGTGTCACATTTCTCTTGCAAGTGTACTCTTCTTCAGCGTTTGCTTTACTTCCTGGATTTTTCCCACATGGAGATTCTGACCAATCTAAAATTTTAAGGCAGCATGGAAACCTACTTTTTTAGGTGGAAATGACTTGTTACTTTTTACAGTGTTAAGTATCAATATTATTTGAATTTACATATTTCCCTGATAAAGTATTTGATGCTTTGAGACGAAAACAGCTCACAGTCAATGTGTACAGGAAACGGTTTAAAAAAATTCTGTGAGAGGGCTGGGGCTGTGTGATAAAGTGATTTAAAGAGCAGAGACGGCACATGAAGAAGACACAGTGACAGGGACGCTGAGTGGACATGGATCTCAGAGCGCTGATTGTGTTTCTGTCTCTCTGGAGCTCAGGTAGGACGCTGCTTTAATGATTTGAGACTTTTTAGAGGGGAGACAGAGAGCTGAAAGAAACTGTCAGGATATTTGTGTGTGTGTATGTGTGTGTGTGTGTGTGTGTGTGTGTGTGTGTATGGTGATATGTGAGGAACCTCTGGACAGGATACACAGACCATCAGTCCCTATATTACATGAGTATGTATGTATGTTTAATAACTTGTGTGGAAATAATACTACAGCAAGATAAACATCATGATCCACATGACTGAGGACATTTAAATCTGTAACAAGCTCAGCTGCTGCTGACTCAGAAAATAAAAAAAGAAAAGTATCTTAGCACTTACTCTGTGGTCTCAGATGTCCATCCAGGCAGCTGTCCAGTGCACAGACATTTTCCAAGACAGGTACTCCAGAGGAAAAAAGGGCATCCCGTCCACAATTTATTCATTTTTTTGGTATTTTTTTGTTTTTGCATGCCCACGTGCTCGTGCTTCTGCTTTGCCAGCACCAGAGGGTTTCTTGAGCTTGAGGCCTGGTAAACCTGAATCTAGCAGAGAGTTGAAGGGAGACAGTGTGATTTCACACCAAACTAGTTTTTGTTGAGCTTAATGATGGGTTATTGCATAAATTAGACTGTGCCCTTCTGTGTGGAGTTTGCATGTTCTCCCTGTGTCAGCGTGGGTTTCCTCCAGGTGCTCCAGCTTCCTCCCACAGTCCAAAGACATGCCGGTTAATTGGTGACTCTAAATTGTCCGTAGGTGTGAATGTGAGTGTGAATGGTTGTCTGTCTATGTGTCAGCCCTGTGATAGTCTGGTGACCTGTCCAGGGTGAACCCTGCCTCTCACCCAGTGTCAGCTGGGATAGGCTCCATAGAAATAAAAAGTCTCAGTTATTTTGAAAATCTATGAATTTGCACAGAAATAGAAAAATAAAATATTTTATTTATTTGACAATTTTTTTTATTTCTTATCTCTTTACAATTATTTCTCATTTTATTTATTCATTTCTCTGTTTATTTACTTCCCTTTTAATTCATTTATTCTTTTATTTATTTCTGTATTTCAGTGACCATATGTTAATGAGGGGGCGTGTCTTCATGTGTCACTTAACAGCCATTGGTTTATCGATATGAGAGTTCAAGCCATTGCGAAGCCTTCCTCGTCATACCCGAATATGACAAGATGTCATATTAATTTAAGGCTGCGCCACGGCTCATAATGGGCTATGAGACAAGTATAATCTACCTACGACCTGTTATATCAATAAACCAATGGCTAAAATCGGAAATAAATAAAAAGGAAAATGAATTAATAGGAAAATAAATAAAACAAGAAATTAAAACAATTAGAAATACATGAAAAGAGATAAGAATGAATAAGAAAATACTTAAATATGAAAACTAATAAATACAGAAATAAATATCAAGTTAAATAAATATATACATTTTATGTATTAAGTTTTCCATTTCTTTGCATGTTTATATATGTTCAAAATAAACCTACATATTTATTATTATTATGATAATTCAGACTTTTATTTCTAAATTTCATTCTTTATTATTTCAACTATTAATTTATTGAGACTTTTTTTTTATTTTTATTTTTTCATTATGGCAGATTTGGTCCTCCATAGTACGTAACTTGTAAATAATTACAGTAAACAATATAATAAACAGAATTGTCATCAAATTGAATTAAAGGTTGGCACATTCAAGCAGTTATTTACATTTGTGGGTTTTAAAATTCAACTAAAAATCAAAAAAGCGTGAACCCGTTCAGAACCCAATTATGTTCCAAACAAACAAACAAACAAACAAAAGGTTGCAACGGTGGATTTCTGTAATATAACATCTCATGTTTACTTTAAACACAAATTTTGTACTTTACCAATATGATTAATAGACTGAAATGTACCTTGTTGTTCCTCCTTGCTTCACTGTTGGCCATGCTTGTTTATAAAGGGGGCGTGGCTCTACTGCAGTCCACTTAAGATGATGTGGAACACTGTGATTGGTTTATAGACATCCCATCAAATAAGTCTGTGCATTTGGGTGGAGTCAGATGAGAGTAATCATAGATCTAGACGTCCTAGAAAAGATATGTCCATTGGACTGGACGGGGGATCTGGATCTGGCTCTATGTATATAATATTTCTCCATTATCATAATTGTGCAAATCAGCAGACTTTTGAGTTTCTTAATCCGTCCAGTCATCACATCCACATGTGATCTGAGCTCAACAGCTCAATTCTTTTAACAACTCTTCAGTTTGTTTCCACTAAAGCTGGGAGAAGAAAATGTATCCATGGTTTCAGTATCTGTATGACATTTCTGACAAACATGATTATCATATATTTAGCGACACATTTATGAATTTTGAGTTTCCTTAGCCTGATCCTCATCTTTTCCAAATCTTCCTGTCCTCAGGGTTCTGGGCTGAAGACACACAGAGGGCAAAAGGTAAACGAGATATCAAAGTCTTGTTTTGCACATCTTTTTAAGATAAGTGGAAGTAACTTTATTTCATGCACTGATTGTTTTGATTTGTGTTCAGAGTTGCCTGGTGATGTCAGGCTGGTGGGAGGAGCCAGCCGCTGTGCTGGTAAAATAGAGATGAAACTCCAGGGAGAGTGGAAATCACCATATAGGCCTAAAACAAAGATTGAGCACCTCCGTGTTGATCAAATAGTGGTTGATCGCTTTGGGAACAGAGTGGATGACCAGTACATTGACTGGGACATGACATCACTAATTGAAGTGTGCACACAGCTCAACTGTGGCTCACTTGTTTCACTGCGAACGGTACGGGGTTTCCCTGGTGGATGCATACATGACTATCTGCCCTTAATGTCCTCAAACCCAGAATTGCCTTCTTCCAAGGTGGAGATCACCTGTTCAGGTCAGTGTCAGTAACTTTCCAGTTCAGTTTCTATCTGTGGTGGATGACGTAATATGAACCACTTGAGCACAATCTAAACTGAAAAGACTTGACAAGAATATTTGAACTGACTTTTTGATGACACTTCACTTATTCAGCAGTGTACACTGAACTGAAGAGATAAATCCTTAACAGTCGGCTGTAAAGTCAGAAAACAGTTTAACAAAAAATTCTTATGTGGTTCAGTGTCATTTGATCTGCAGTTGGTGAGTTTTTGTCTCTCTATCCAGACTCTGTCAGGCTGGTGAATGGGACCAGTCTGTGCTCAGGCAGACTGGAGGTGAAGTCAGACCAGTCTAACCAGTCATGGTCCCCAGTGTGTGAAGCAGACTTTGACCAGCAGGATGCAGAGGTGGTCTGCAGGGAGCTTGGCTGTGGGCCTCCTTCATTCCTCCAGGGGGCGCTCTATGGAGAGGTGGAGGCTCCAATGTGGACCAAAGAGTTCCAGTGTGGAGGCCATGAGTCTGCTCTCCTGGACTGTAGAAGCTCAGGCTCAGAGAGGAACAGCTGCTCACCTGGCAAAGCTGTTGGACTCACCTGCTCAGGTAGAAGTAAACATCATCACCAGTGGACTTTAAAGGAATACTTATAAAGCACTTACAAAGCACCATAAAGCAGGCACACTCCATTAACTTGAATGGGGAACACATGATTTAATGTTGCAGCTTTTCTAGACTTTCCAGATGTTGTTGGACTGAATGGATCAAATCCTGATAGTGAAACAAATCATTTCGGAGGGGTTGTGATGCTCAAAGAAATGTGTCCACAGATTTACAGACATTTCTTTCACTATATAAGTCTATGAGTCTTTTTGGGGCACAGGGCATCACATGAAGGTATAATTACACTGTTCGGCCACTACAAAAATTGGATTCAAAGCCAGGTGCACTTCCTTTGGGCCTGGGTCCAAGCCGCAAGTGTGTTGACGAATGAAGAGAATGTGATAGCGCCAAAAACTGTAGTTCCTCAAACGTCCACTTGAGGCTGGCTCCAAGAGCGAGTCAATCCCCATAGACCCCCATGTTAAAATGTCCAACTTTACAGCAGAACTAAACATATTTACAGCCTGGTACAAAAAAAATTTGGTCTCTATAGCTAATTTCAACATTCATGACAACTGTATGAGGGCTAAAAAAAATTTTTATAACTCACCCATTTCTATTTTACTAGGGCTGAAAATAAGGCATAATTAAGGGCAGCCTGCTCTGAGTGACAGTGCATCTCTGTCAGTTTACAGTGACGTTGGAGTGTGAATGTGAATGTGAACGGTTTTCTGTCTCTATGTGTCAGCCCTGTAATTGGCTTTCTGTTCAAAGCTTCTGTCTTGTTTCTACCCAGAACCTAGTGGTGTCAGGCTGAATGGAGGGGCCAACCGGTGTGCTGGCGTGCTGGAGATGAAACGGCTCGACGAATGGAAACCAGTGGCTGCGAACAACTGGAACCTGCTAAAATTAGCAGGCGTAGTTTGCAGAGAGCTGGACTGTGGCTCTGTTGTTTCATTTAGAGAAAGACGGGAGTCCGCCAGTGAAAATTGGGCAATCAAATCTGACTGTGATGCATCTTCACTGATGAATTGTTTTAAAGAATTTTCATATTCTTTTACCGTCCAAGAGATAACCTGCTCAGGTAACACCATAAATAATATTTACTCGTAATCTTTACAGTTTCTCAGCCTGTCACACATCTGCCAGTTTAAACTGGTAAAAGGATAGAGAATTAGATCTGTTACTGGAAGATGACTACTTCAAAATACTGTAAAGGACTTTCACCTGACAGTGAGAAATATACAGTTTATTGCTACTGCTGTTTCAATAATCACCTTAGCCCAGCTGACATCAACGTCTTTTGATGATGAAATTTGGTTGAATTTAGGTTGCAATGTTGGGGGACCAAAACTGAATGTCTGGGCAACATCTCATGGTAACATTAATTGATGTAGAATACTAATGACTTTTAGTCGTAAGGTGTGAAGAACAAAACCCAACATCTGCGAATCACCATAATGTTATTGTCCACACAATATAATATTGTCAATCCGATTGTCATTGCAACGAAAATTTAATGTTTGTGCAACATGAGAGTTCAACATCTTTCTGATGTCATTTTGACATCTAGGGCCAGCAGGGACCCTTGCAACACTAACTAATCTACTGGAATGGTGTGTACCTTGTTTTTCGTTGATAATCATATAAATCGAAATAGAGATTATGCTCGATTTCTGGTGATCATTACCAGTCTGTGATGCTTAAACCTGTCAAAAGATGGCAAGTACTGTTGGTGGTGATGAACCAATCAGCTACTCTGGAGTTCCCCTGAGCTCCACTGAGCAATTAGTGTCTTCCAGATAAATGTTTTGGTCTTAGAAAAAGTCACACAAAAAAAGATTTTAAAAAGAGTAAAACTAAATAAAACAGAAGATAAAATAAGCTAAATAAAATAAGACAAACTACTGAACTGGGTGCTGCCTCTCTCTCCATTTCAACTCAAGGTATCAAAGTGTTTTATATTGGCACAAATCCTTCAGAGTGATGTCCCCAAAGCAACAAAAAGCCCCCATTTTTGTAGTGCAGCATCAATAAAGTTGCTCTGTTTCTGTCTCTCCAGACTCTGTCAGGCTGGTGAATGGGACCAGTCTGTGCTCAGGCAGACTGGAGGTGAAGTCAGACCAGTCTAACCAGTCATGGTCCCCAGTGTGTGAAGCAGACTTTGACCAGCAGGATGCAGAGGTGGTCTGCAGGGAGCTTGGCTGTGGGCCTCCTTCATTCCTCCAGGGGGCGCTCTATGGAGAGGTGGAGGCTCCAATGTGGACCAAAGAGTTCCAGTGTGGAGGCCATGAGTCTGCTCTCCTGGACTGTAGAAGCTCAGGCTCAGAGAGGAACAGCTGCTCACCTGGCAAAGCTGTTGGACTCACCTGCTCAGGTAGAAGAGGAGCTGCAGCTGTGATGCGCCATACCGCCGTACTTCCTCTGCTAATTATTCTCATGTCTTTGCTCAGATCCTCCAGGTGATATCAGGTTGGTGGGAGAGGCCAGCCGCTGTGCTGGAATACTGGAGATGAAAAACCAGAGAGAGTGGAGATCTGTGGCTAAAATTGATCATGGATGGGATCTTATGTCTGCAGCTGGAGCTGCAGTGTGTAGACAGCTCGATTGTGGTTCTGATCTTTCAACGTTTGAGTTGTATAATGAAAATTTAGTCAGATCTGTGTGGTGGATCAACTCCTCCTGTGTTGAGTTGAGATCGACACTGAAGGAATGTACGACAGCTACAGGGAATTCATACAGTTCTGCCAGCCTGAAGATCATCTGCACAGGTAACACCATTAATGACACCTACTGTATGGTAAAGACGATGTTACATTACATTCCTTTGCTTATCCTGTTGCCAAACAGACCGTGAATACATTACATTTGCTTTTTTCATATGAATCATATCAGTGTTTCTAAAGTGACATAGTATATGAGGTCACTTTGCCACTGGGAGGTGGAGGGGATGGTGGATGGTGGGACACCAAGGATAGACTGTGGACCACTGTTCAAGACCACAAAACAGTCATTGCTGTGTTTCCAGCAATTTCTTATGTACCAAACGTTAGGGATTTATACTGACCCATCGCTGTGTTTCCAGCAGCTTTTTAGACACAGTGTGAGTGTGGATGTTTTCTAGCAACCTGTTGTTTATCCACAGGCTTTTAATGCAACCAATCACTGGGATTTTACTTCCTTGGGCTCTGTTTTCATGATTTGGTTGAGTTTAGCTAATCACTTTTTGTTTACAGATGTGCTGGCGGAACCAAACATCTCCTCCTGTCCCTCCCCTGACAGGGTCTCTGATGCCAAGCAGCAGGGGGTCCAGGTGCTCATGGGCTCCAACTTCACCCTCAGGTGCTCTGTTGAACCACAGTTCCCAGGAGGCTACTTCCAGCTTATCTCCACCTCCTCCAACAGAGCTCAGAACTACACCTTGCCAGCTGTCAATCACTCTGCCCATTTCCTGTTCTCTGCTGCAGACCACACCCACCGAGGGGAGTATCGCTGTGTTTATCACAATTATGTTTTCTACCATAACTTCTCCTCTGAGAGCCAGCCACTCCATGTCACTCTGGCAGGTAACCTCACAGAGAATCTAACACAGAAATGTGACACTGACTGTTTTAACATGCAAGCAGATATGTATGACAAAGTCATCTCAAATCTAAAGTCCACTAACTTACCTTTTTTTTTTTTAAATAAGATAGATAAAATAGCTATCAGCATAATTGGTACCAACCTGTTCTCATCCCAACTCATCACATATCAAAGAAGGAGATATACGTTATTAATCCAGAGGGGAAATGCATTTTTATTATTTATCATTTTTCACTCTGTTGTCATACACACACAGACTGGAATTACACACACAGGCACAAACAGGACCTATACATGCATTAAATGGAGAGATGTCAGAGTGAGGAGGCTGCTTTGGATAGGCACCTCGAGCAGTTGGGGGTTCATTGCCTTGCTCAAGGGCACCTCAACAGTGCCCAGGAGGCAAACTGGCACCTCTCCAGCTCCATACTTGGTCTATATGGGGACTTGAATTGGCGACCTTCCGGTTCCCAAGCCAAGTCCCAATGGACTGAGCTACTGCCGTTCTCCATATTGCCGTTTGTTCAGTGCCATCAGTGTCAACATGTTGATGTTGATCATCCTCCAGCTCCTCCTGCTGTTGACGTCCTGGGACAGTGTGTCAATTAACGCAGTGCAACAAAAACACGAGATTAGGTTAGGAGGTTGTTTGGCTCTACATTCATATGGAAAGCGAACACCGGGCTCCTGGATGAAAGTCCAGGGTTTGTTGGACCTACATTCCTGTAGACTTAAAGACTTGTGCACCTGATTGTGTGCCTATACTGTATATGTATTCTTCTACATGTACCAGTAATAGACCTTTTAAGGGCCAACAACACTATGATGTCATTTTATTCACTGGAGGCAAAACACAACTGGCCCCCACAGGGCTGTAGGCTACATAGGAGTCTTAAAGTGTCGTCTTGTTGTGTTATTGGGAGCCAGAATAGAAGGAGTCATGGCTCCAAAATTAAATTTTATCAACAATACTGAGACAACTATGGTTAAACGGGTCAAGATGAAAGGACTGGGCGGAGGCCATCATCAAAAATGGTCGCATGTGTAGCACACTTCATATCAGGTTAGGGAAAAGTATTTCCTGTTGTAGGGATGAATAACGTTATGTGTGGTGTGGGTTATCATGTCCACCTCATCAGAAACTGGGGAGGTATTAAGAGAGTGAGTGACCTGACATGGTGCATTTGTAAATTCAGTGTGACACTACACTAAAACGAGATCCCTGTTGGTCGAAGAAATGGAGCGTTCTATTTCTACATTAGTTAATTAAGGGTTAAATTAATCACACATTCACTCCGCTCAACACTCTGCTGCTCCATCACCCCAGACAGAATGCCTAGAGTGTGCTCTGCCATTGCGACAGTGCGGTGCTCTGGATAACCGAACAGGTCATTCAATTTACAAATGATCCAGTTTGTGCCAGAGTGCGCTCCGGCACTCGGAATGGATATTTCCGAATGCACCACTCACATCATCTTCCTCCATTGTCTAAAACAAGACAACAAAACTTGCTAGCTAGAGCTAGCTAATGTCCATGGAGAATTGTTTTGCCTCCAGCCAAGCCCCGCCCACCAAAAAACGTCATACTGTTTCCTAACAGTAAAAGGCTCTATAGTTTACAATGCTTTATTTAGTCCCTTTATGGTGGAGGGAGGGTCATGCATTTTTCCACCAGCCACTCAGGGAGGCTCAAGGAAATATATTTGCAGCTTCGAGTAGGGTCATGCCCCATCCCTCCACCTCCTCTGACAAGTAAAGAACAATCCCTTATTCAACTAAAATTTCCATTCAGCTCCTGACAGTTATTTTAGTGTTGTCCATCAGTTTTACAATTTTGATATAAGCTTGATAAATATGGATTGTTTAGCTTTAACTTTAATAAAAATTATGTGATTTTAAATCTGTTTCAGTTTCTCTGACTGCGTTGATCGTCAGACTTGTTGTCATCCTGCTGGGTATGATGCTACTCATCACTGCCTTCATCTTCACCTCTAAGGTACATCATCTTTATTCATTTAAGTGAAGTATTTAGCGTGATGTGATTAGTTAGAGGAGACCAGATATTTTAGCAGTAACAGCCAATGTTTGCTTGTTTGTCTTTCCAGGCCAGCCAGAAGTTGTAACAAGAGACTGAGATTAAGGATTATATTCTCGGTGGTTCCAGTTCTAAGGGTCAGACGTGACACAGAGGACGTGACTCCAAGGACAGAGTAGTATCTCTGAGAACAGCCTTGCTTGCAATTATTCGTGTAATGTCTTAGGATCACAAATTAATTATTTCTTTATCTCGAAATAGCAACGCTCATTTTTTCATGATAACTTTTAAAAATAACGATAGTTTTTGGTTGATTGTATTTTTGCTTTTGATACAGTTTTTTGTGTAGTAAGCTGAATTTATAGACGTTTTAAAAGTCACTGCTATTTTCTTGATTGACTGATCAGTATGACCTGTTACTATGTTATTCTAAATTGAATGTCTGTGTGGATGTTCCTGTTGTTGTTTCTTTTTGTCTTTTTTTTTTATTTTTTTTTTTTTAACCTAAGCACTGAAATAGGTGTAGCACTTTGAATTTCGTTGCAAATTCTTTTTGCAATGACAATAAAGGCATTCTTATTCTGATTCTATTTACTTTTGATGTTTCCGTTTACTTATAAAATAATGGAATAATAATAAAAATAATAAATAAATATATAAATATGTGGGCCGTATAAAGGTTCTACTGCTATATTCATGCTGTATGTATTTTGAATATTTGTAAAATAAATTAAAAACAGAACGCAATGCTTATCTTGCCTTTTCTCATCTTATCTCATTTTATCTCATCTCTTTTTACTTCTTTCCTTAGTCATTAAACTTACTTGCGTATGTATTCACTGAAAAAGGGTGTAATTGACAAAAATTTTGACACGTTGAATAATTTCCCCCCTCTGTACATAGTAATCTTTTTGGTAACTGGGGTTGTATGTATTTTTTTTTTATTTCTCTGTTATCTTATTATTATTATTATTATTATTATTATTATTATTATAAGAGGACAGAGTAGTATCTCTGAGAACAGCCTTGCTTGCAATTATTTGTGTAATGTCTTGAGATCACAAATTAATTATTTCTTTATCTCAAAATAGCAAAGCTCATTTTCTCATGATAACATTTAAAAATAATGATAATTTTTGGTTAATTGTATTTGTGCTTTTGATACAGTTTTTTGTGTAGTAGGCTGAACTTATATACGTTTTAAAAGCCACTGCTTTATTTTCTTGATTGACTGATCAGTATGACCTGTTATTATTTACTTTTGATGTTTCTGTTTACTTATAAAATATTGGAATAATAATAAAAAAAAGAAATAAATATATAAATATGTGGGCCGTATAAAGGTTCTACTGCTATATTCATGCTGTCTCTATGTATTTTGTAAAATAAATAAATATAAAATAAATATTTGTAAAATAAATTAAAAACAGAACGCAATGCTTATCTTGCTTTTTCTCATCTTATCTCATTTTATCTCATCTCTTTTTACGTCTTTCCTCAGTCATTCAACTTACTTGCATATGTATTCACTGAAAAAAGGTGTAATTGACAAAGAATTTGACACGCTGAATAATTTCCCCCCTCTGTACATAGTAATTTTTTTGATAACTGGGGTTGTATGTATTTTTTTTATTTCTCTGTTATCTTATTATCATTATCATTATTATTATTATTATTATTATTATCATTATTATTATTATTATTATTATTATTATTATTATTATTATCATCATTATTATCATTGTCATTATTATTATTATCATTATTGTTATTATTGTTATTATTATTATTTAAAACAAAGTATTTCTTCACTGTGGTATTACAAGTTTTACGTAAAAAAAATCCGAGAGTACCTCTTCCACCACTGCTGAGAACAGATTTTCATCTTTACAACATGACAAGTCAATACTTGAATTAATATTTAAATGTCCCACGGCCTGAAGGCATCATTCCTCCTCTGGTGACGTCAGCCGGAACCAGGAAGTACCGAGTAGCTTGTTGTGAGTTGTCGCGGTGGCTTCTTTCAGTTGCTGGTGTCTTCTCTCCTCCTGGCTCATAAATGGCGAGCTCCTCGGGTCCGGGTCTGACCGGGCCGGGACTCTGGTCCTCGGCGCTGCTCCTGCTGGTGCTGACGGGTCTGATCGGGCCGATCGGTGCCGTATCCGAACCGGGGAAATGGGTCATGAACGTCGACAGCGTGAGTTTCCTGTTTGTATTTGTTGGAGCTGACACAGTGGATATTGATCGTGTTGTTGTCTTAGCGTTAGCTGACAGTTTGTCATGTAATTAAACGGGTCGAAGTTAAATGCGGTGTAAACAACGTTCATCAGATTCAGTCCAATCAGCTCGTTTTATTGCGAAGCTTGTGTGTGAAATAGGTGACACAGCAGACAGATGTTTACATTGGTGGAAAGTAACCAAGTACATTTACTCAAGTCATGTAGTTAACCAAATTTTGAGCTATTTGTACTTGAATACTTTCATTTTCAGTGTCTTTATACTTTATACTTTTTACTCCACTACATTTATTTAATGTCTTAGTTACAGGTTTAGATTAAAAATACAATTATAATCACCAAATTATCATTATCAATCCTCAGCGGTAAAGTCACAAGCTACCCAGTGGTGTATAAAGTAATATTACACAGGGTAGATTTCAGGGGGGACACAGGGGACACGTTCCCCTCAATGTTGAGAATTCGTGCACAGGGTTTATACAAGGCGCTTGAGGTGTTTGACGTACTTGAATTGACTCTTCATAATTTAAGTACTGGATAAAATACATTTTGTTGCTGACCCCGTCCACATAAGTACATTGTTTAGCTTCCATGTCAGACTCCAAACTGGGGCCATGCCGACTAACATCAGCTCTGACTATAGATAAATGCCCCGTACAACCCCACTTCAAAAAATCTGAACTATCCCTTTAATGCATGTGAACAGGTCCTGTTCGTGCATGTGTCTGTATTTTGGGCCTGTAATCTGGAAAATAACAACAGAGTGAAAAAATTGAATTTCCCCTTGAGGGACTCATCAAGGAATAATTACAGTCCAAAAATATGATTTATATAAAGTTTGGGACTTTAGATATATTTTGAAGGGGTGGGAATCATCAGATATTTTCACAATACTTAAGCCATGATACAATTTTATTGCGATTTCTATTTATCATATTAATGATTTATATCATAAAAAGTCGAAGTCGCAATGTGTGACGATATGATATTGCCACACAAAAATATTGTGATACTATGCTGTGTTGATTTTTTCCCCACCCCTAATATTTTGGCATGCATTCTTCTGTATGTAGAGTGATATTGATATATATGATATAATTTAAAATAATATTATCAGCTTCACAAACATGAGCATGTTTATGTCTTAAATATGTATTGATTCTGTAAATTGAAATCCATCCATTAAACTAATTTATTAATTCATACATTTAACCTTTTATTTATACAGGGCGGTCCAATGAGAGCAGTTTACTCTGTTTAAAATGATATTTAATCAAAATCAAAAATACTTGGGGCGTCGGTGGCTTAGTGGGTAGAGCAGGCACCCCATGTACAAGGTTGTTGCCGCAGAGGTCTGGGTTCAAGTCCAGCCTGTGGCCCTTTGCTACATGTCATCCCCCCTCTCTCTTCCCCTTTCAAACTTACCTGTGCTGTCCATTAAAGACAAAATGCCCTAAAAAATATCTTTCAAAAAAATCAAAAATACTTTATTGATCCCGGAGGGGAAATTATGATTCGTTATAGTTGCTCCGATGTAAAGAATAAGAGTATGAAATTAAAGAGTGTAAATGTAAAGCAATAAAATAAAATAAAGTAGCAATGAAATGTGCATTAAAATAAAAATAAAATGTACATTATGCTACCGTGTTTAACACTGGTACTAAAGATGTAAAAATTGAAATATTAAAATAAACGTGTCGTCACTGTGCTGAGGCTGTAAGTGTGAAAATTTAAGTCTAATATATACATCAGTAGAATAAAACAACAGTAGATTTAGAGCAAACACGAATTAATTTATATGAAAGCCATTTTCTAAAGACATAGTTTGTATTGGAAGTTATATTAGAAATTATTTTTTTTTATTTAAAGGACTAAATTATTGATCTTCTTGTATGAATGACCCAGGCACCAGGGAAAAAATGACCCTCCATTTTTTTTCTACTCAAACTGAAAGTGAGTTGATGGTCATACAGTGGTGGAAAAAAGTTTTCGGACACCCTTAAAATTTTACACAATCTCAAATATTATCATGAAATATTTGTGGAAAAATCTTTTTTGTGTTTCAAAAGGTGTGGCTGCATTATACAGATACAAACAAATACAAATTATATTTTTTTGTTTATTGTTTACAAGAAAAACTAACAAAACTAAATTCTTGACAGTTTCAATATGTCAGTTCTCAACATTGTCGGTATCAAAGTCAACAAATAACAGAGAATGTGTTCAAAACTGAACAAAAATAAATAAACCATCACATCATCAAATTAATATTTAGTAGTCCTGCCACTGGCACGTAGTAGAGCTCTAATCCTGGCTGGCATGTTCCCCACGAGCCTTTCACACTGTTGAGGGGTAATCTTGTCCCATTCTTCTTGAATTACTGCTTTTAATTCTTCTAAATTCTTTGGTTTATGCTTTGAAACAGACCTTTTGATAATCCACCACAGATTTTCAATGGGGCTCATGTCCGGGGATTGAGCTGGCCACTCTAAGACCTGGATACTGTGCTCCTGCAGCCAAGTTCTACTGGCCTTGGATGTGTGGCAAGGGGCATTATCTTGTTGAAACACCCCGTTTTTACCTTGACGGAACAGTGCACGCGCAGAAGGGAGCATGTGGGTTTCGAGAATGGTACAATACTTGGTAGAGTTCAATGTGCCATCACAGACAGTGAGATGACCAACACCAGCAGCACTCATGCGTCCCCAAACCATGATACTGCCTCCACCATGCTTGACAGTAGGTACTGTACATGCTGGAGATAATGCTTCGCCTGGCCTTCTGCGTACCCTCAAATTAGTAGGAGGAAAATAAAGCTGGAAACTGGACTCATCTGACCACAAAATCTTCTTCCAATTCCTGGCTGTCCAGTTCTTGTGCGCCTGGGCCCAACGACGCCGGGCTAACCTCTGTCTCTCATTGATCAGGGGCTTCTTGATAGCCTTGTAGGACCTTAAGCCATGATCTAGGAGTCGGCCACGTACAGTGTGGGTGGAACACTGGACACCAGTTTGGTTTGACCACTGCTGCTGAAGCTCCTGTGATGTCATTCGGCGGTTTTGCCTGCACATGCGGATCAGGATGCGGTCATTTCTTGCTGAAGAAACCCTTGGACACCCAGATCTTGGTTTGTCTTCCAAGCTGTTGGTTCGTCTGTATTTCTGCAGAGTGTATCCAACTGCTGAAGGACTGCATCTGCACTTCCTGGCTATCTGGCGGCAGCTGTACCCTTCCTGGCTGAGAATCTTTATCTTCAGGCGTGTTTCCTGTGTTAGGTTCCTTGTTTTAGTCATTTTTGTGTCTGAAGAACTTTCAAATGTGCTGGCTTTATGTAGACACGAAGCTTGGCAACAAAAATTGTGTCTTTTAATAAAAAGAACGACCTTCATCACTGGTACCAAAATGACCCAATACTCAAAATTTCTTATGTATTTTTATGGAACCAATCAATTTTAATGGCTTTTTTAGGATTTATTTAGTATTTTGGCTGTGACTGTACTAAAAGAAATTGCACTTGAAGACCTAAGAGTGATTCTTAATGCAATATTTCACAAATGCATGGGGTGTCCGAAAACTTTTTTCCACCACTGTATTTTCCTCCTGCATTTTTCTCTGTCTTATTTCTTCCCTTCAGTAGAAAGAAAACCTTTTCAAAATTGTTTTTAGTGGTTTTAGTAAGAAGTCCCTTGTTTTCTCTCTCCTCCTGTTGCGTTTGTCTTCAGGGGTGTGTGTACGTCTAAATTAGGGTTGGGACTCGTTAGGATTTTAACGATTCCGATTCCTTACTGATTCCTTCTTAACGGTCCGATTCAATCATACAAATACAAAAACTTTATTCTAACTGTTGCACAGTACAATTAGATGAAAATACACATTTGTGTGTGGTGTGCATTTCAGATTTAGAGCCTGTATCATCTCCCTGAGAATATATAACAACAAAAAGTGATTCTCTGATTTCTACAGTAACACTATTACCTCAAATTAACCACAGCAATGTAATAAAAAATACTTATATGCATTCATGCTTGGGCACTGTTATTTACGTGACAACACCTGAACAGAACACACACACACATTGGCTGTTTGTTTCTACCGCTCCCCTCGCTGGAAGCCTCGGACCTCCCGCCGCCCGCTCCCATCTCAAACACGGAGGTCTCCCTCTCCGCGGAGCACCCACAGTGCACGCCCGGCCTGTTAAATAGCCTGTAACCATAACAACTGTGTGACACAAACTCAGTGCTTTAGTAATTAAATAATGTCGGGTTTGGACAGAAATATGCGGCCCGTGCCGCACTCTAATGGAAATGCACATGACGTTTTTTTTTTACAATCTAGGAACCGTTTGCAGGAACCGTTACTCCAAATGTGATGGAACTGGTTCCGGAACTTGAACTTTGGACCCGGTTCCAAAAAAGAACTGGATCCAGATCCCAACCCTAGTCTAAATAAATAATCAGTAACACAACTGACAATAAAACCACACATGCCAGATATCTCAGAGTAAGCACTGCTTGGCTTTTAGGAATTACGCAAATGTGCACTTCCTGAAAAGCTTAAACACGATATTGAAGGTTTCTCTTTGTATTGCAAGATAAATGAGTATCTATTGTCACACTGGACAGCACATTTTAAACATCTTGTCACTGTAACATAATTAGAAGTTTAGTTCTGTGAAAAGCATTCAACTCCAGCTTACATTAGACTTTGAGAGCACCTGGTATGAATGCATGCTCACAAATGAGTCTGTTTTATCTCTGTGACAGTGACCAGGTGTTCAGATTTCACTGCCCAGTATCGTGGTAAAAAGACACTACTTTGATTTAAGATAAAGATGGAGAAGCTCAGTGATATGTTTTAGTTCTTGAAAAGGGCCACTCGTCACAACACCAGCTGGATCACAGAACATTTTTCTGTTCTTAAACTGTTTTATTTTGATGGTTTTAAGAGACTCCAAGAGTTCAATAAATAATTTTACTTTTCCTAGTCAGAGTTATGTTATCTCAGTGAATGGTTTTTATACTTAAGGTTTAGTCAGCACTCATATGTGTGAGGTGTCATGACACATTGTGAGCGTTGAAACTGTCCGATACAAAGATTATTTTCTTTAGAAAAAAATCTGATCAGTTGTTTGTGTTTATTTTGTTCCAGGAAACTCTTAAGAAGCACAACCACACCTTCTTCTTCACTAAAACTCTGTTCAACAACACCTACATCAATCTCAAATGTAAGTCCATAAAGATCCTGTCTTCTTCTGGTGTTAATTTTTATGCCTCCGCACCGCAAATCTCTTAATGGACTGGCTTATCTCATGTACTCTATCTTATACTTTATTTCCATTCCACACTTGACAGATGTGTCTCAATGTATTTTGTGTGTGTGTGTGTGTGTGTGTGTGGGGTCAGTGGTGGCAGAGAA